>NW_024884722.1:27157639-27314700 GCF_019232065.1 Centrocercus urophasianus | reverse complement strand
CGCGCCGCCCGCCACAGCGCCCCCTGGCGGACCCGCCCGCCGCAACGCCCGGACCAGGGGCGGCCCCCGAGGGGATCCTGCGGGTGCAGCCGCCCCTGGCGCGGTGTGCCGGCCGAGCCGCGTGCTCCGCGGAGCCCGGCGACCTCGGGTGGAAGCGTCCCTTCTGACGGAAGACGCCGGCTTCGGTACCGACTGAAACCTTCCCCCGTGGAAAGGCTTTTAAGTGGAGCGCGTTGTTTAAATATTAAAATAATCGTGTCTACCAGCTCGTACTCAGAGCTTGGGTTTCATGGCTGAGTACGTGGCAGAGAAACGCCGAGCGGGCAGAGCCGGGCGCACGCAGCGGCTCTTTGCTGCGGGTGCTGACACGCGGCTGCTGCCCAGGTTTCATTTACACAAGATCGGTGCTGCAGCCTCATTTACACGCGGTTGAAACAACCGAACCCCCTGTGTTATAAAGAAACAAATATATATAATATACATAACACAAGGAGCGTTCCTCGGGGATCTCGCTTTTCATTGTACAGGGAGGCAAAACGTAGGAAGAGTTCCTTCAGAGGCTACTGAACGATTGATGATAAATCCCAGGGAATGCTGACTTTCCTCAGCATGTTGCCTCCAGAACTGATTTGTCATCAGCATTCATTCCGGTCTGGGAGTGGGAGAGGAAAGCGTTGCTCCCTTGGACATGGCTCCTGGAAAACCAGTGGGCAAGTCACAGAGGAAAGCACGCTCCCTGGAAATAGCATCACCCTGGAAACAGATGTAAGGACATTCCTTCCACTTTATTCAGTGTGGGGCTGCTGCGGACTGCCTTCCGTGCACATCTGGTTCCTGCTGATCTGCCTCGATGGCTTCAGCTAAACTTCATCATGATGATGACGCCAAAATGCTTTGCATCTCATTCTCACGCTCTGCATCTTGAGTATTAGGTCATGACTTCGCAGGTTGCTTCATCTCTCTGCTTTCTTCAAGGAGCTCTTTGGGAGGCCTGTGTGGCTCAGCAGTGAGCATTTCATGCTGGAGTGCACTTCAGCAGGGGCTGCATTGAAAACTCTTCAGAAAGAGGAAAAAAAAAACACCTTAATCTCATCAGCCTCCTGCCTGATTGTTTGCCAAAGTTATAAGCTTTTTCCCCAGCCAGATCAGATAACTCCCAGGGTCTAGAGAAAGAGGAGGAAAATTCCTTACTGGAAAAGTTGATTTACATTCAGGATCATTTTCTGACATGCACAAAGCTGTATGCTGTTACTGGAATAGACCTCAGCTTCAGTATTTCACTACTGGATGCTGTAAGACAATTTGAAACGAAGATCGGTTTGTAATCTGATAACTGGAGTCTGGATTGCAGAGCATGCCACAGCTTGCCTGGGCAACTTTAATAGCACAAACATCTAAATCAAGCAGGAAATCTAACCACAGCCAGTTTGGTGGTTATTCCCTCGGGCGAGAAGGCATAACACAGCGGGGTTCCTGCAGGCCTGCTTGTGCAGAGCTGTGCCAGAGCAGGCAGGGGCGAAAGAGGGAAGTGGCATGGCTGCACTGAGCTGGGAGCAGTTTCTGCATCTCATCTCTCACACTTCGGACTCGACTTTCCTAGCCAGGTCTCAGTTTGTATCTATTGCTCGAGTGTGCAGCAGATTTTCTTTGCCTGATGCAGCCCATCATGAGTGCAAAGCCGTGTCCCAGGAGCAGCATCTTCAGCTGGGACACACACACCCTGTGCAGCAGTGAGCAGCAGGACAGCGCTGTGGGGACAAAGGCGTGGTGCACCCAGGTGGCTCTGGGGCAGCCAGCAGCAGGGAGCTGCCATGCCTCATAGAATCATAGAATGGCCAGGGTTGGAAGGGACTTCAAGGATCATCAAGCTCCAACCACACTGCCACAGGCAGGGCCATCAACCTCCAGATCTGGTACCCAGGGCCCCATCCAACCTGGTCTTGAATGCTTTCAGGGATGGGGCATGCACAGCCTCTCTGGGCAGCCTGTGCCAGCACCTCACCACTCTCTCTGTGAAGAACTTCCCCTCACAAATGTTCTGCTGAGAGCAAAGCATGCCTTGCAGCTGCCATGGTGCAGCATGCTGCTGTGATGGGCAGCACAGCACACAGGTCTGGATGAACCCCATTTGGCCCAGCCCAGCCCTGTCCGTGCATGTCTGCAAAATCCTTCCATTTACAGCACAGGGACTAAATGGCATGTTAATTCAGGCTTCTCTGCTTAGGCAAAGTCATTTTAAATTGAGATACATTAATGCACATCTCTCATTTTAGATGATGTATATTCTGATTACTATGTGCATTCTTTTCCTTCTTTATTATTATTATTAGTTTGAGGAGTAGCTGAATAAAGGAATGAGTTGTAGGGAAATGTAATGGAGTGTACATGCTGTTCGTTATGTGGAATAGCGTGGTCCATACTGCTTCTGGATAAATGAGTCACCAGGACTCTATAATTGGTTTCTTAATTATTTATGAAGGGGTCTTTTAACAACGGTAATTTTTCCATTAATGGCAAGTAAGGATTTCATTATCTCTAACTACACTGCCTTTTTGTTCTATGCCACAGCAAATATCAAATTTTATTCTTTCTACAGCTATAATATACGGAGGAATTTCAACTCTGTAAAGTAATTATTCTTTGCTGTCTGCCTGGGAATACAAGTGTAGGTCATCTTATTTTTGGTTTCTTAATCACAAGAAGGTGTATCATTTTTCAGAGGACTTATTGGGCAGGGGCCTCTGCTATTTCAGGCAGCACAGGGAGCCTGGAAGGGGGGACTGGGCAGTGCACTCAACATCCCCAGTGCAGCCACTGGGACTGGTCAGCTCAGCCAGGGACTGTGCCCACAGGCATACATCGGACAGCTGTTGATATTGCTTTCAACAGAAAATATCAAAAAATAGGCTGGAATTGCTACAGACCTGCAGGTGCACAGATGAGGTGCTCTCGGGTGACAGGAGAGTTTCTCCTGGTAAAGTCCAGCCTCCACGTCATCCGCACTCTGCAGGCATTGCATCAGAGGGCTTGCTCCCCAGCCAGCACGACTGTTTTCATAATAATAAATTATAACTTGGCACTTTTGTAGCACTCTCCAGTTCAAAGCTGTGCTGAAACATTATCTAATTAATTCTCACAATAGCCCTGGAAGGCAAGAAATGGAGGTAGTGAGCTAATGTACTTGCCCAATGACAAACAATGAGTCAGTGGGAGAGTGGGAGTAACACTCAAGGGCCCTTGATGTTTAGATCTGAGACAGCATCCTTCTTTTCATAAAAGCATTTTAGTGATTTACAAGACAGACCCCATATATTTAATTACAATTATATCCAACTACTCCAAATTAATAGATTAAAAGGGGAGAGAAAACATTAGCCTAGTTAGCACCAAGAAGAAATCACATGCTTTGCACATCAGTAAAACATTAACCGAAGCAATTAAAAGGTACAAATATGTGGTATAAGCAGAGTTGGCAAACCCCCATGGGAGGGCTTCCAGCTGCAAGGCTGGGCACAGGCTGGCGGGTCCTGCCCTCCTCTGCCCTCCCAGGGGCTGCGTGCTCCTACGGCACCAAAGCCACCAACCCATCCCCACCGCAGGGCACAGGGCCGTTTGCCTTGCCCCATAGAGGCAGAGATGCCTCTTGCTGCCCAGCAGCAAACCCGAGGGACCTGCAGAGATGCAGCTCAGTGTTTCACTGAAGCAGGCAAAGAGTGGCAGTAATATTGTATGAGAAATAAATGCAAAACTCTAGGGGGCAAGGGGAGCAAGTAAAGAGTCTTAAAATGTCACTGGCACTGTAATGGTACCAAAGCAGATATCACAGCAAGAAGCAGCAATAAAAAAGGCAGGGATTTATTAAGAGAAACTGTCAGTACAGGAGATAATGGGCAATTAGAATCGGTATTTCATAAACTCATATCAACAGTAGAAATATTTGAATCAAATATATTGCTGGCATGAGGAAAAGGTATGTTCAGAGATTTCATACAAACTGAAATATAATTCCAGGGGTCCATTAATCAGCTGGAACAACTTCTGTAACAATGCAATTTTATTAAAATGTTCAGCAGTTACAGAGTGAAAAGAGCCACTGAAGCTAATTAACCTAGGAACAATTCTTTAGTGGTACTCAGGAGTATCCGACTGAAATTGAGAGGGGAAAAAGAAAGGAAAGTCACTGTTGCATTAAAATGCAGGTAATGGAAAATAAACTGAAGCAGGGTCAAAAATAATTGTGACTTCTATGCAAGCACATATTCAAGGAGAATGCTGATTGTATATGTAGGGACTTTACCACCTTCCGAGGGTTGTTGAAAGGGAGAAACCTAGATTTGAAAAATACGTGTAAAAAAGAAAACAAATTCACTGATGCTGTGAATTAAGTTGTTTATTAATGCAGGATGTCTCATAAGAAGTAGATCAAACTAAAATAACGATGTGGCACTTTCTTTTTCAGACAAACAATTATTTAATCAGAAACTTGTATTTGAAAAATAGCCTCTCTTCAGAACAGAATATGGGATTATGGAAATTTTCCACGCGGCAGCAATCCAGCAGATAGTGCACCTTCAGCTCTTGGGCTTTTCTTTCTTATTCTTATTTTCCCAGGGAATTTTTTTTCAAAATTTGGAATAGGTTTGTTCTTTTGTTCTGGCCTTGCCATAGCAATACCCAGCTTCTGGAGGCTTTCCAAGGAAATTGGTGAACAGTGGATTGCTGTGTGTTGCTGTTTTATTGACCAAATGGCTCTCAATAATTAGCGTGATGGGAAAAGTACCAATAAAACTTTCATTATAAATCTTTGTTTTCCTCCACGATTTAGGGTCAAATAATAGAGGCATGCACAAGCAGTGCACTGTTTTTAGCATCAGCAGTCATGAAAACCATGGCACGTACGTAAGATTTTTCTCGAGCAGCTCATTTTTCTGTCCTTCACTAACCTTTTTCTCTTATGGTAATGGATTATTTTTTATGGAAAGCACTTTGTAGCATGCAGGGTCAAAGTTTTCCATCTCTCCCTCCCTCCCCTTGGGTCTGCATTTCAGTCGGAAAATCGCTGCTCTCTCAGCCAAGTGAGAGCGTTTTCCTCCCTGCTCTCCCTGTAGGATGGGGCCTATCCTGAACGCATAGACCCTGTTTGCTCTGCTACACCCAGCACAGCCTCATTGTGCCTCTTCCCACATCTCTTTGCCCAGTGCCCCAGCCTGCTCCACAGCTTCCCAAGGAGTGGGCCACACGACCTGGAGCTGCAGTAGCACAGAGGCTACCACTGGCCAGGCATCTGCCTTACATGGGCACAGACTTTGCGTGACCCCATGTAAGGGTCTGCCCTTATAGATGTTGTCAAAAACTCCAACCCCGGACTTGCAGTCCCCTACCCCCAGCTGATAGAACACAGCTGGGCAAGAGACTGGCACCCAGCCCTGGCACCTCTGGGCTGCCCCAAGTGACCAACTGTGTGTCAGGGCTTGGGGGAGAGCAGCAGCCCCCCCAGTAAAGCACAGCATGATTGCATGCACTGTGCATGCTACAGACAAAAGCCTGTGTTCAACAATCCCCCAGGAAATTAGCATTAATTAGCAGGGTGCTGCAATCCTGCAAGCTACTGCCATTTATCCCACTAATGTCATCTCTGCACTACAGAAGCTCTTAAGATTTCTGACATTAAAACTATTACCAGCCTCAAACAAAATGTAATTGATATTCTTTCCTAAGTGGAAAAAGTACTGGAGAATATTATTCAGCATTATTATTAGGTAGCGCTAAAACAAATAGCAAAGGCTGAAAAGACCACTGTATTTAGCAATCTGCTTTATTTTTATAGATGCAGTAAAAGCCCCATGACTTACAGTTTTAGTTCTAAGGAGAATGTTCTCACTGGAGAAAAAAAATGAAAAAATGACAAAAGCATGTATTAGATGCTTCACAACTCTGGGAATGCAGCTGCAGACTTCCAACTTTCCCTCCCTCCTTTGAATCAAAGCTTCACGGGCAGGGCTGGGGAGGCAGCAAGCAGCAGAAGAGGCAGCCTGCACTGCAGGCAAGAGATTCACTTGCACACCTCCGCTACCCTGCACAGGCAACCCTGTTTCTCTGTCTAAGGAGACCTTCTGCCTGCCAGTACTACATATCAGCTTTTTTCCTTGCATCAGCACCGAGAGGTGACCGGGAAGAGAACAGAAATGAATCAAATCAAAGTCCTGTGCTCTGGATGCTGCTAGAGATGAGTGAGGCTCTTTGACACTGTTGCTCATGCATTTGTGCTGCTGGCCACTGCAGTCTTTGTTTCCAACTGTAGAGTGATATAATAGTAAACATACACACCACTCACTCAAAACATTCACTTTCACCCAAACGGCATGGATACTTACAACTGGGATGGAGGCAGCTGGACAGAGAGGTCGCCAGGAGCATGGACACTGTTGGACTGTGACCTGCAATCAGATGTTTTTGCTCTTCACTGACTTAAAAGGCATTTTCCCTGCAGACTTGCTCGTGTCTTAAAGCTGCCAGCATTGTACCAGCAGTCTCCTGAGCATGGAGTGTGCATGGCAACACAGATTAACTGCTGAAATTATGAGGAACTCTTCATTTACTGCCTCTTCTACAAAAGCTCGCAGCCCTAATAACACAGAAGCACTGACAAACCTGTTATGCTCTGCCAAAGCCAACTAGTACTTCTGTAGTGCTTTTCACCACAGAGGGTTTGCTTATTGATCCCAGGTGAGGACTGGCTCCTGAGCTTTCAGTACAGCACAGCTCTAATAAGCAGACTGAGCCCCCTCTGCAACAATGGTGCTTCCTCCAGTGCCAACATAGGGTAAAATACATCTTTGTATTACCTTCAAAGTCAAGTAAAACCAAACCTTCAGCAACAAAAAGTATTTATTGTGCTCAAGCAGAAGATGCATTCCAGCAGCGAGTGTGTACTGAAGCTACTTAGAAAACTTTGTTTCTATATGTAAAGATCCACCACCTATAATAAACTGGAAATGCATGCAATATACAAGAGATGTATGCTCCATTTCCATCATCTGCAGTGAGCTGGTTATTGGTCTGACTGACACATTCTGGGAACAAAACTACTTTTGGTAGTGATTTTCCTGGTGTTCTCAGTAGGGTGAAATAAATTAAAGAAGGTCCAGATTTAACATGTGTTGGAGAAGAGGCTGTGCATAACCTACTGCACTGGTTCCTCCCCCAGGTCCAAGTCTCCTGTGTCCCGGAGGTGGGGGCTCCTTGTTTTTACTGAAGATGTGCTGGCTGCTGGGTCTTACTCCTGTTCCACATACTGTGGGACAGCCTGCTGACCGACAGCCTGCCACACTAGGAAGACGAGGAGGTGAATCACACAAAGAAACAGTGGAAAAGAAGCAAAATGCCAGGGATGATTAGCAGCTAACATTCTGAAGACACTTCTATGGGGTACAATAACACTGCCAAATACACGTTATCCAAGAGTTTTAACACAATTTATTTTATGCTTAAATAATCAACTAGATCATCCAGTGTTTGTTGTTTTCATACATATGTAATTAGAGCTATTATCAATGAATGCTGTTTCCATATGAATATAATCAACAAATTAAAGTATTTCACCAAAACCCAAATAAAAATGCCCTTTAAAACACAGCAGCCTTAACAACCTAATATTACACTGCTAGGATGATTACAGATGATTGGCTTACTGAAAGATTCTACATCTTATAGCCAGTACACAATACAGTAATAATTTTACAGCGTGCTGCCAGTCTATTAGCTAATAATTTCTCTTCAGTTCATTTAAAAATATCCCAAACTTGTGCCCGCTGGAGCACCAACCCACTTCTAAAGCTGCAAGCAGTACCCCCGTTATAAAGCGAGAACAGATAGCACCCCCCTCCCCATAATGCAACTACTGTATATGTTATGGTTTTTAGGTCATTTCATTGAAAAATTGGCAACAGCAACAAATATTAGATGAAGGGCTTTGTGTTTACAGATAAAATCTTATTTTTCATGTTGCAGTATAGTGTTTGCAAAACTGGAAAAGATTTAATCAAAATAAGGTGAAACACATGCATCAAAATATTAGTACTCTGAAGAAAAATTTTCACAGAACTACAGAATTCCTCATTTTGGGAATCATTTAAATTTGCAGCAGATTTTAAAGATTTTTTTAAAATCAAGCTAGCGTTTTTGCATATACAAACATTATAATTGCTAATATACAAGAATCTGTGAAGATACACTCAGAATATCCCTGTAGGTGTAGCTGCTTGAGACACCTAGCCTGCTCAATGCATTTGCAGTATTCTGTTTGTGATCGAAAAGGCAGTGCCTTATCAACATTTATTCTATTTTGTTAGAATTTATACAGTGTTATTTATTTACAGCAAAACTATCGATGTTTAAAAAAGAAACAACTAGTGTTTTATACCCTGACAGTTTGGGTCCGAGAAAAATAAGGCGAGCTGTTGTGGATTTTAGTAATTTTAGTGTCTTTCCATGGTTTAACCATTTCGTCTTCGTACATCCCCTCTAGCCACAGGAATTTATTTCTTTTGTGATGACATCAAACTGCTTGAAATAAGCTGTTAACAGCATGACATCTTGTATATACACTGCATTGTTAACTGCGCACTCTCCAATCCCGTGAATGAAAGTGAATTTCCATGCTCTGTAAATTGGCTCATGCTAAATTAACTTTTTGTTTCTTTGTTTTGTTTTTGCTTTTGCATAAAAACCATGCGGTTAATGTGTGGAAGCAGCAAACACACGCACACTTTTATAGGTGAATGTTTAATTCCTGTTGATTTTTCTTCTGTGACTGTCCCTCTGGAATACTGGCAGTAAAAGCACACGGTCCTACGGAAAGGAAAGAAAGCACAGAGTCATTTCAGAATATCTCGTTAGAATCAATTTCATGCCTTTCCCTGACTAAACATAATAGTTTTAATTGACATTATGGGATCCTGTAATGGGCTAAATCATACAGTTTCTAGGTATGTAATGAAATTAGTTGAGCTCCTAGCACGAAGGGAAAATGCATCATTTACAGACACCCACGTTGCTCATGAGCTGATTTACAAATATGTTTGCAAGACACTGCATTTCATCACCTCTAAGTAACAGCTCTTCAGTAAGGATTACAAGAAATTTATGCTCACTATGATGGAAGATATGATGAAGCACTGTCTCCAGAATGACACAACGGCTTCCTTCACAACACACTTCTGTTTGTTATTTAATAATATCCAACCGCTCATATTGGTCTAAAACCTGCACTCCTTGCACATCCACCTCTCTGCCTCTTGGGGAATGTGACCATAAGAGCCAGGAATGCAGAGGGAAGCCCTCATGAGGCTTCACAGAGGACAAAGTAAGGAAGAAGAGCTGCTGCGCAACATCTTCCACCTGGCTCATGTGAGCAGCACAGACTTGTTTACTAATCAGGTCACAGGTCCATGTGCATTCTCTGGGAGCATCTGCACTCTGCTATGCTAAAACAATGTGTCCTCGCCCACACCTATGGCTGACATAAATCTATGCTGTAGCTAAAAGCTGTGTATTCACAATGCAGCAGCCAGACTCGCTTGCACAGTGCTTGGTGGAAACCTGTCCTGCACTTCTGCAGAGCTTCATGCAAAATGTTGTGGCTTTTCCTTTAAACTTGCATTTTGCAGTGGGTTTATCTGCAATGGTGACAAAGCTTTTTTTTTTTTTTTTTTTTTTTTTTTTGCAGCAAAATACGTGATTTTTTTCCCCAAAAAAACATTTAAAAGAAAAGCAGCAGATCTGATCCCCAGAGAGGACTTTTTGTCTTTTGTGACAAAGAAACCATTGGGCTATCAGAATTCCTGTTCTGTGAAAATTCATCCACTTCCATGTTCAAATGGAACTTCTACAATAGATACCTGGCTGGGCTTAAGTAAATGATTACTTAAAGCACCTCTGCTTGGTGCTATCCCATAAAGCCCTCACCAAGATCCCACACACTGAGTCACTGCAATCACAAATGGCACTCAGCACACACTCGGAAATCCAGTACTGTCATGTGGCTTTAGGAGGACATATTGCAATGGATGGAAGGGACTAATGGCTCAAGAGACTCTGCTTCTGTTCTTTACCTCCACACCATTTGGTATGTTCAACAGGTCCTGTTTATTCTGTTCATTAACCCTGCAGTCAATCCTTTATGAAAATGATAACACAAACTTCCACTTCTTAAACTCCTCTGCCCACTTCCTAAAAGCCACCAAAGCTAAGAAAAATTCTGAGTGGAAAAAAGACAAACACAGTAAATACACACTCAGTGTGATTACAGCTATAGACAAAGCATCTTCTGGCTTCACGGGATCCTGCACTCTGTTGCAATAGTGTCAGCCTGTGGCATTTGTTTTCACTTTGGGAAGCCCTTGTACTGCCAGCTGCTTTTTTGTTACAATCATTTAGGTTGCATCAATAAAATCTACAAGACACATCTGGTAAGGATTCTTTGTTGGAAAATATCTAGACACTTCACTGGCTTTCACAAGGTCACTGACATGCATGACTGCCTGTAGACCACAGGTTCAGCTGTGGAAGAAGTCCTTCCCTTCCAGAACATCTACTTGTACACACAGCTCTACAACTGCTGGCATTTAAGTCCACCCTTAGGAGTAGAACATACTGTGGATTATAAACTACTCTTTGTGAAACTACAAATTCTTACACATGACGCAGTTTTGCTTTGCTTATGTTCCGATAGATAAAGCTCAGTTTCTGTACGTGAACTCAAGGTCATATTCTCCTTACACGACAGAGGGTCATCTCCTCAGCTTTGCAGCTTGAAAGCAATGCCAGGAAGCAAAAAGCAAGCCTTTACTCTGTGCTCAAGTGCTAGTTCCTTGCGGTGCTGTGCAAAAGGCTTCACAAGGAAAGAAAACTGATAAAACTGACCGGTCAGTGGTTGGCTTTCAGCTTTCACGAGTAACTTTTCTTCTCCACATGTCTGACTTCTTTCTTCGTCTTAACCTTGTAAGCTTCGCCCTGCTTTGAAGGAAAAGTATAAACATTAACACAGCCTGTGGAGAGCACTCACAATTATAAACCTACTTACAAACCAGCCTCCACATTTTGCTGCAACAGGATAAGTAAAAAGCAGTTAAATCACATTAATGCTTCATTTCAAAGATACACACAATATGTTTATCCACTCTGCTGAGCTGCAAAAGCACAGGCCTGAAATATCATCTTCAAGTAGATAACACAGATCTACAATTTGGGAATGAGCACCTGGGCTGGAGCATCTGGGCTGAGCCCCTGCCAGCAGCTGCAGCCGGATTTGCCACCATCATCAGGGAAAAAATCAGTCTCCAGTCAGTGTCCTGGGCCAGGGTCAGTGGGCATTTCTTAGAGCGCAGGGCATGGCTGCTGTTGTGATGTTTCAAAATGTCTGTGCTTTAATGTGAGCAGGTTAGTAATGGAATAAAGAAAACAGGATGAAAGCAGCAAAAACCATCCCCAAAGCAGAGCGGAAGTAAAACCAATGGTAGTGACAAGCAGTGCAGGTTTTTGGTGTCTTTTAAACAGCAAACACCAAAATCAGAAGTTCATTGCGCTCATTAAAAATAGCTCAATAGTCATCTAAAAATAAATACTCCAGTAATCACAAGCCTCATTCACATCAGAGAATGTATCTGTTTATGTGTGGCTATCGGCAGAATTTACCCCTTGGCTGGTCTGCATTGATTTATCTGTAACTATTTGTAGTTTCTGAGTACTCTAATCCGGTGCAGCATAATTGTCCTTTGCTGGGCAGAACTAATACTTTCCCTGATAAAGGACAGAGAAAGAGAGGATGGAGATACATATTTTTTTCATCTCTCTTCTATTTCTGTGCTTCCTACCTGGCTTTTTAGTCTTCATTATTAGAAGAATAAGAGTAATTGTTCATATTTGTTATGTTTTTGAGTCTCCAATTCTGTCTTCACTCAAAAATTCCACTGACAATTTAACTGGAGCAACACCCTCCTCCACAGAGGGCTTCCAATTTTATCTGCAAGGGACAGAGCCCTGTCCTGATATTTGCTTATACAGGGTACTATTACATAGCTACGTTCATGCGACCCCACTGTCTAGCAAGGGGTTGTTGCACAGGTGAGTGAGAGGCTGGTAGGGACCAAGCTGGGGTTTACTCCTTTGGGCTGGTGAAAAACCAACACTGCACACCTATGGGTGTAAGGTACAACTCCAACAAGGGCTCAGCTTTACTCACAGACACTGCTTGTTTTGATGAAACACAAAAGGCCTTAAAGCTGTTTTAAACACGCTGCCTATTTCAAATAAACAGACTGTAATGCTTTTGTGTGGAAGGCATTTTGCACAGAGCAGAACTCTGTGAGGCCTCCTTGAAACATCCCCTAACAGGAAACAAAATGAAGAGAAATGCCTGCCCCAATGCATAACTTGTCAATAACTGCAAGCACTGCACTTTGCCAAGGCTTCTTGTTAAATGCAAACTTCCAGCCCTTTAGCAGCACTTTCTAGCAGCCAACACAACCCTCTGCATTTACTGTAATTTCCTGGCAGTCCCCATTCCATTACCATTTCACCAGCTTTCCTCTCATGTGGGATAACAACACGCCTTACTACTTTCCGGGTGATCTGTAGGAAGCAATACATGAAAAGTATCGATTTTTTTTTTTTCCTAGATTCTAAAGGGGGAAAGTATATTAAAAGAAGTTACTTGAATACAAAGACAGAGCAGTGATGTAATTCATGATTACTTTTCTTGTGATGACGTTGCCTTCTTCATCGGTAAACTGCTCCTCTGTTACAGATTCACCAGGAATGTTTTTTGCTTCCTCACCCTAAAGAACGTGTTATAAGATTAGCAATATAACCTATATTCTGCCAAACCCACACATATTTCCACACCAATCCAAGCAACAAGCACATGTTAGCTTCATCTTTATGTAACATTGCTTTACGTCACACAGATAACATGAAAGCCGCTGTAACTTAACATGCCAGTACCTGTGCATTTATTCCACAGAACTTGTCCTTAAAACGTGTAGGAAACACCTGGCACATTTCTATGATCTGCTAATTCATTACATGAAGCTCTGGGTAACAAACAGTCTGCTAGCCTGAGTCCTATGAGATGGCACTAAGTCAGGACAGTAAAATCTCTAAACAGACATCCATTAGCAGGAGGCTTTTCACAGCTTCTCAGTGCTCATTACACACAGAAACATGTTCTAACACCAAGTAAGGAAGGAGAAAAATTGGAATTTTAATGACAACTCTGCCTATAGCTTGCTAAGTGTCGGGTCTTAAACATGTACACAGAAGACAAGACTGCTCGGTATTTACAAAATGGAGAACAGTGAAAGATAACTTACATGAAACCTTTTCTGGCACAGTATCAGCGCCAACCTGTTGAGGAGTGCCAGCAGCCTGCTGCACAGCATACTGAAATTGACAGCACGCCATCCACCAGTTCTTGTAGCATCCACAATTTATGGGACCAGTATAAATAAATACTCTAACGGCTGTGCTAGGACCAAATACTACAACATGAATTGTTGCTGAAATTATAAATAAATGAAGTGACTTTGGAGTATAAGGCTAGCTAGCGACCTATGTTGCAGAGAAACACTGACAATTTTACCTCAAAAAATATGTTTCCAAATGCGGGTGCTGAAGTAAGCACTGCCTTTGAAGCTTCAGAAATATCCATCATCTGTGCTTAATTTGTATGAAACAAATATAATGTAGAATTATTTTCTGTAACTAGAAAACTGAGAAAGAAAATTGCTCTCTCTGTAACATCCAGTTTATATGTACTGTTTTCCATGCTTGGATCACAGTGAGAAGTACACAGCTGAAATTAATATGATTACCCATTTTGGTGCTGGGGAAACTGGGGCACACAGCAATACGACGCCATTATTTCGTTCATCTATCTTTATAACATTAGCAATCCTTACTTGCTGGCATGCCTATGAGAAACTACCACGTGCACCAACTACCCTTCCCAACAGGTGTAGGCTGCACTAAAATCAGTGTTCTCCCACCCGTAAGTGCAGCCCATAGGAAGGAAGCATTTTTGTCTGTGTTTGTGAGACTGTGGACAGATCTGGGCTCTCTCATCTAAAGGACTAAATCACATTCAGAAGTCAAGATTGAAGATGACTTGCTTTTTCTACCTGCTTAGAGCAAATCAGTAGCACTCAGATGGGCAGGGAATTCCTCCATTTTTTCCCCAGAAATCTTTAATTGGGGAAAAAAAAAAAAAAAAAAAAAAAAAAAGCCTTAAAACTTTTCTTCTCCCTTAATCCTCAACCCACCATGGGAAAAACAGTAACTATAGGAAAGAAATGGAAAACCTATTATACAAAGCATTTTATATCAATATTAACAGCAAAATAATGTTTGAATTGAGATTAATTCAAATAAACGTCAAACCTTGATAATGCTTTCAAGTATTAAGAAGCACCTGGCAAATATAATCCACGCTTACTGTTGCCTGTACACTATGTAGTTACCTTTATAAGCTCCTGGCACTGCTTTACAATGAGTAAATACAGTGAAGCCATGTTGATTTTTTTAAATTTTCTCTGCAAGTACAGCTTTTTTCAATATGCACCTTAAAGTGTTAGGTTTGTATGTTATTTCTGAGTGCTAGAACAAATAAACCTTCATTTTTGTTCACAAGCCATTAGCAGTCTTCTATAGACCGTGGTCTTACAATTTCCTTGATTTAAATATGTGACACCAGGCAAAAGCCACACAGAGGTCCTGAGGAGCTCAGTGAAACTGCCACCAACCACATCTCCAGCCACTATGTGTCATTACTCAAAAGTGCAGAATTTCTACTTATACAGAAAGCTGTGTTGAAATTATCATTTGATAATAAGTAATTAAAGGTTTAGACATATTTCCTTTTCCTGTGCTTTCACTGAATAGAGCGAAATGGTACAGCTCACAACTGCAGTACCTCAGAAGGCACTGCTGAAGGATGGGCAGCCTGTCCCCAGGGGACATCCCTGCCCTGGGATGCTTGGCTGCAGGGGCATGGCAGCAGTTTGGCAAGCAGACAGCACAACAAGCGGCTGCTGAAGCTCCTGGATGGAGTCTCACATGACAATTCATGTCCCAGAAGGGCTCTACGAAGGAGATCCTGGAAGGAGAAACTAAATACCTGCCTAAGTGCCAGTGTTACACTGTGCACAATGACTCAGTGAGCGGGCCCCATTGGAAGACAGCTCCTTCCTTCCTCATGAGCAAGAGAGCAGAAATGAAAATGGCATAGGGATGGCTGCTGCAGGCAGGGGCACCAATAGCTGTGTACAGACTTGGAGAAGTGAAACCTGTGGGGCTTCCTAGCTGCAATGAAATAAGGGAAAATACTGATTATGGAGACTTCACCGCTTAATGAGAAATGCTGCAGACACGAAGCTGGCTGCTCTGTTTCTTTCCTGGCCTCCCACCCGCGGGCTCAGAATCCCCAGTGGTTCCTGAGCAGTGAGGGATGGAACAGGAGAGAACAGTGGCTCAGACATCTCTCGCTGCCTGTGGTGCACAGAGGTACCAAGATTGTCCCTCTCATCAGGAGAGTCTCCAAAGCCACTGTGACAAAAAACAGAAACAGAACAACACAGCTCCGAACAAGGTCATCAGGCTACCCAGCACATCAAGGCTGTTAGCATGGACTGGCCCTCACTGTGATGATCAGGGCTGTTCCTTAACGCAAGACAGTGAAAGTGCATTCAATTTGAAAATGAAAAATGTATCGATACACTGAAAGACAAATGCAGTTTTAAAGGCATGGTGAATCTCAGTCTTTAAGTAGCTACTTGCTCTTTTTTGCACAATCTAAAGATAAATGCTGTAAATATTCAACAGTCAGTATGCACGAAAGCCAGCTTTCACAACTTTCTTTCATATGGGCAGTTAAACAAATAGCAGGAGGGCTTGCAATTGGCAGGAGGTAGATGTGATCTACTGATGTTTCTAATCCCACACATTTATAAAGTTACCCCAAACAGTAATCCCATACAGTTACAAAGACGGATGTTTGCTAGGAAAAAGAAATCCGTTACCCACTGGCAGTTTTACTTGTCAGCTCTCAGCACAGCTTTGTGTTAGAATGGCACATTAGATGACCTTGTCAACAAAAGCTGTTTTTAAACACAAAGCTGGTACATCTGCGTCATAGCTGAAGAATAAAATTATTTCTGCCGCATCATACTAATGCAGGCTTCGTTCTACCCTTGACCAGTCTAAATCACTGACACAATACCAAGAGCTTTAGAAAGGCAGGGAGAAAACCTAATACAGCCGTTTTTAGATGCTGGGTTGCATCTCTGAGACTAAACTGTACAAAGACTGCATGCTGTACCAGACCATGCCAGGAAGCTTTGTGGAGCACAGTCTTTAACTTCACTCTGCTTGCTGGAGTGCAGTCCTGCCAAAACTAGTTGGTATCCTCTCTGCTGCTCTCCAGGGTAGGAGAACGAAGGAGCAGCTTCTGCAGCATCTCCTGCCAATTCCACTGATTTTCTTAACTGTTATTTGCAGATTATGGGTGTTCCCAGGGACTGCCAGATAAATGCAGGAGTTGGTGCTGCAGCACTGTGCCAAAGTTCACTGCAGCTTTCTCTGAGTTCTGGTTTTCTTTCATGTTTGTTTTGTTACTGAGGGATAATAGCCCTTTTATTCCTCTTTTATTCCTCCTATATAGCTAGTGCTGTTGTAGCAGTGAAGGAAGAAGGTGTGGCTGGATGTCTGTTACCCAGAAGGATAAAAAGGAATTTAAAAGCAGATGGAAATAAACGAGATGGAAAGATCCTAAATATTTAATTTTGCCAATGACCGGGGGCAATGCTGTGATGGGAACAGGAGTGGTACAGAGCACTGAGATCTCTTCCCCTTCTGGCCTAAGCCACTATCCAGACATAATCCTTTCAGTCTTGACATTGCATTCTTATAATGCATAACCAGCAGCTGCACCTCTTTCTCCTTGAAGTCTGAAGCTTCTGTGGCAGTAGAAACAAACATCTTTCATTAAGGTCATTTTCATTAGTGAGTTCTGCCTACTCAGGGAGACTTCGTTAATCACATGCCACAACTGTCCGCGTGTGCCTGTGCTGAGTTTGTACTTGCTTGCCTGAAGATGTATTGCTAAGGCACTGGGGGGGAACCAGCAGGCAAGCCAAGGAGAGCAGAAAGGAAACGGTGCTGCAAATGGCACTGAGCATAGCAGCCCAACACTGAGCCAGGTCAGAGCTCTGTTACTTGTTTGTACCTTGTGCCTCTTGTAACAGGTCTCTCAACAGAACTCTGTAGCCTGTGTTCTAATTCACATATACTGTCCCAGTGCAGCCAGCAGCTCCCAGTTGCCAGTCTCTCCTGGTGAAATGGGTGTGGGATGTTCACAGAGCAGAGCACAGCCCTTCTGCAGTTCTTTCAGCCTGGATGTAACTAACTGCTGCTCAGGAGCCTTGTTGGTCATTCCAGGGAAAGTCTCCTCGGTCACTACTGGGGAACTTAATGGGCAAAATGCATGGCAAGAGGAAAATCTCTATCAGAAAATGGTAAAAAATAACAAGATATACGATAACATCAGATTTAAACAACTCCTGCTTAGAAGTTTGTTTTATTTTCCACTACAAAATTCTACCATAAACTTTTTGGCAAGAATCTAACTAAACAGTTTTTGCCAAACATTTGTACCCATGAAGGATTTAACAATCTCTGAAAAAGCATGAGAAATTAGACACTGATTTCTGGCATGATGGAATAAAAAGAGCTTTGGCTCAGGCTCTGAAAGTGCACATTGTGGAAGCACTCTTATTTTTCCCTTGTGTGCTAATTGCTCGCATTCCTTCACTATTATAAAAAACTATTTCTTTTGCAATGCTCTGTCCCATCAATCCGCCATGTGAACAGAGCGAAAGGAAGCAAAACCAAAAACATCTGCACTACCTTGAGGTTAAAATAC
Organism: Centrocercus urophasianus; assembly: GCF_019232065.1. Taxonomy (NCBI): domain Eukaryota; kingdom Metazoa; phylum Chordata; class Aves; order Galliformes; family Phasianidae; genus Centrocercus; species Centrocercus urophasianus. The sequence goes on along the minus strand of NW_024884722.1, from coordinate 27,296,726 downwards.
AATCTTATTACATGTGGAAATGGGCATCAGCCCCTGCTTGTCTGGTTTTATGGGCTCAGCTCTCTGAAGTGCTAAATCCCATGGGAATGTGCTCGAGAGCACTTGACAGGACCCAGCTCTCAGACCTCTGGGAAAATACCTCTGGGGACAGGAAAGACTTTTACATATTTGGGCCAGGAGAGAGGACTAAGGTAGCAGTTAAACGGAAATAATAATGTTAGCAATAATGTGGAATGGCACTGAAATGAAAAACAAGTTGAGAAAGAAGAACAAAGGCAATGAAGCAATTCAGTCCTGACAGTAACCATGGAGGCACATTGCAAATTTCTTTTTTCCACAGGAGTCAATTTATCCCCAAGGTTTAGGTGTTACAAAACTTCACTCCTGCAGGCTACATGAGTATTTCTGCTGCTTTTAATGCAGCACGGAGGCATTGATGAACACAGACTACAGCAGAACACTGATCCCACGTGCAGCTCTGCCCAGGTGCACCTTCCTCTTTGTCCCTTTGCTGCAGTTGGCACAAGGCAAGTGAGCTTGCGGCATGGGCACAAGCACTGCCATAGAATTATGCAGCCCTTACCCAGGCTCTGCAGATGTTCAAAATATTTTTTATTCCAGGGATGACATTCTCAACACAGCCTGCCAGGGCTGGCTCCACCACATCTCTAACGTCAGACAGTGCAGGATAAGTGCTCCCATGGTTCAGGCATAACTGCCAAAAAGCACAGAATCATTTGAGTTGGAAGGAATCCTTAAAGGTCACCTAGCCCATCTCCCCTGCAATGAACAGGGATACCTACAGCTCCATCAGGTGCTCAGAGCCCGGTCCAGTCTAACCTTGAGTGTCTCCAAGAACTGGGGAATCCACCACTTCTCTGGGCAACCTGTGCCAGTGCTTCCCTACCCTGTCCTGAGAGCTGCCTGAACAAGGAGCTGGTACTCAGTTGGCACGTGCTCTGTGACTTCATTTCACACCAACAGAACCTCAGCTCCCAGGAATTTGAAAAAAATAATCAAAATCCAGATACCTTCCAATATCAAAGCTCAATTTTTCTACTTCATACCATCAATTCATGAATCATATGTGACCAAAATGTACCTATTTAAATGGTTGCTCTCTTACTAAATTTTCTCTAAAAGGCCTGGCAACTGCTGCTTTGAAAGCTTCTTGCTCCATTTCAAACCTGTCTCAAGATGCAGAGGGACAAAAAGCAGCAGCTACGCATCATCAGAAAATGACAGAAATATCACAGGTGTCAAAATCCAGAAACAGGTGCAGCCCAGCCCTGGCTCCGCACAAGTTCTGCTGCCTCCAGTCACACACATCCCTAGAGGGTCCAGCCAGCTCCCCTGAACCAGCTGCAGACCACACCACTCTCTGTGCAGACACAGCACTCTGTAGCTTTGTAGAGCTGCATCACTGCTCTGTAAGCACAACCCCAAATTACACTGCCACATTTAAAAACACTTTTTTATGCCCTTTTTTAAACACTGTACTTGGGGGAAAAAAAAAATGAAGACTGCCTTTTTCACTTTCTCTCTTTCCTATTCTGACACTTCCTGATTCACAGACAGTGGACATTAAAATAGCTCAGACATTGGGTGGAAAACAGGCTGACTGTGCACAGCCTTTAAAACATGCAGCCCACTGATGCTTTATGTCTTACCAGAAATGCACTTACAGCGCTTAAAGGTTTGTGATCACCCTCAGGCCACCTGTCCCATCTGAAAACAGAATCATTCCTATTTCTTGTCATGAGTTATCTGCAGAGGCAATTACTGATAAATGGCTATATCCTAAGCTGCCCAAGGGCTTTCATTTAAGGCAGCAGGTTCTTGGTGTAAAGATGTGGTAACAGACAAAATATTTACTTAAATACAAAGTATTTAGCCTTTGCAATTCTTGCCTGGTTCAGAATGGGAACAAAACCGGTAAACTAAAGAAATACAGGATGAAGGCAGACAAAAAAATCATGCTGCATTTTCCAAAAGCATCTGTGTCTTGGAGGTATGTATGCATGTAGCACATCGGCCATTCACATTACACAGAAGGTGCTGTGCATGTATAATACCTTTTGCACCAAACAAACAACAGCAATATTGATAGGTGCAGGCAGTGTGACAAGTAATTCCTGAAGTGAAGTAAGAACTCCATCCTAGGCTATTATAGTAACAGCACTACATTGGCTGTCCTTTTTATGGCTTTAATACATGATTTTCTAATGAGAATCTAATAAATCATGTGAGTTACTGAGAACTAATGTTATTTCTGATGAAGAGTGATTGTCTTATGCTATGTTCTCAAGACACATAATACCAAGCTATACGACCATACAGAAAACAGTACGAGGGAGAATTCAACAATTTATATGACTCCACCATTGTTATTAGCATTTGAAGTATGTTGTGCCAGGGCATGTGTAAATAAGTATACTAAACAAAGCCTAATGAAGTCAAATGCAAGCACTCCTTATTTTTATATTTATTTTATTTATATTAACTATGGTAGGTTTTAAATCAGCACCACTCACTGCTCTCCAGAACACAAGGCACTCTAGATCACACCTTCCAGCCAGAGTACCGTGTCACCCTATATTCCACTCATGTACATTCTTGCTTTTTTTTTAACTTGTCACTTAGACTTTTTTTTTTTTAGGAGAAAAAGGGGAAATACATACAAATATCTCCTATGTCAGTCTGTAATTCATTTTCCATTTGGCCAACACTCTATATCTAGCTGTAATCTTAAAGGTGGCATGCAAAACACTGAAGGACACATCAGGCCATGCAGCACAGTAGTTTTCCAGCAGGAGACAACCATAAATTTCTGGGTTAAGCAATGAATGGCCACCTGCCATTTGGTTATAAATACAGATGGGCAGAGGGACTCCATTGTACCAGAAGTGACATTCTCACACAGCAGTCCAAATCCATGTCCATGCCAACAATAGCCTCAAGAAAGCACATCACAAAATACCTTCAGAATCAACCGCCGTCGATACACTCTTGTAGTAATCCTCTGCTCCTCACCTGAGCTCGAATCACTCTCAATCTCACTGTCACTACATTCCTAATAAATGCAGTTTTAGTACATTGTAACAGCACATTTGCAAGATAGAACGTGCTATCAGAACTACAAGAAGAAAATAAAGGTTATCATGGACAACATTTTTCCTGTCTATTACATACCTAATGACTTCTGCTCCTGAAGTATTTTCTGCTCTTTGACATGCTGTACTAGATACATATAACAGGTATGGAATATCTTTGCAGCTTTTAAGTGTTAGAAAATTGTATTTGGAATGCATGTGACCTAACACCTTACTTCCAAGTACCTTACTTGGAAGTGAAGAATTTTGTGTACAAAAAAATCTTCCAATAACTTTGCTGTTTCCTCCTCAAAAATTAACAATTCATTCTAATTCCAATTCTGTGCATTTACAAGGTATGGAAGTGAATTCCCTTATAAAGAAAGACTACAGTCACACAGAAAGATTCAGAGGCCCACCTGCCAAAGGTTAAAAACAAGAATTTTGAAGACGACCTTCTCTGTGTAAATGTTTTTCCTGCTCAGCATCTATCTCGTTTTAAGCAGTACTAACTGAAGCCTGAAATACAACTGCCCCACATCACTTGAGAAGGAAGGGGCAGGCCTCAACTCGGGGCAAGCCTGGTGCTGCTCACAGCTTGGTGCCGGGCAGGTGCTGCACACCATTGTCTGCTCCATCCCAGTGTCTCCACCGGCCCCACTGCCTTCCCTGCAAGACCCATGGAGCACTTTGACTTCTGCTTCTTTTTCTTTCTTTTTTTTTTTTTTTTTTTTAAAAACTTGCTCAAGGCATCCTAAACAAGAGGCACTTCTCAGAAATGATGTGTAAAGTCCGAGTCAGCATATGTGGGTGGAAGAGGAAAAAGGATCATATGAGATTAAAAAAAAGCATTTAGGGCAGGATGACAACATTCATCTGCATGCAGCATCTCCTGCTATCCTCTGTCACTAGCCAAATAAAGAAATAAAAATAAAAAAAATCCAAACCTACCCTGAACAAGTAACAAGAAGCAGAAGTTTCTCAAAAGAGCACAAAAGTTTAGGAGGAAGAGTAATACTAATGCACGACTTCAAGGGTTTTAGCTGTGACAGAACTCTGGCACTTCAAGTCACCTCAACCACATGACGTAACCTTCCTCAGGATAACATAAGTGTGCTGCACTTCTCTAATTTAAAAAGATCATTTGAATCTAATGCTTAATCTTAGGTAGAACATTATATGGTCCTCACAGTCACTGCTTTTTAAAATGTTGAGCATTTATGTGGACATGGGACAAGGTCAGCAATTCACTTCATTAACATCATCAGACATCAGCCCAGATGGCTTATCTCTGTTGCAAATCACATCCCAAAATACGGATGCAGCCTCTCCCAGCAGGTGAATGCTTATTGCTTTTTAGCTATTTCCCAAAGGGTCACAGTAACAACTGCTTTCTTTAGGAAGCAATATCCTTTTGTTGCCTCTGCTTTCCACAGAATGCCTTCCAGACAGACTGCAATTGAAATTTGCTTTCTGTTTTCACGACAGCACATGAAGAATTATTCCCTATGAACTGGATTCTGTGAGTAATTAAACTATTGACTTCAAGTAGATCACGTGAGAGACCCAGGTTTAGAAATCCCATTACTGACTCACATTGGTTTATTCAAAGATTGCATCTATTAAAAAAAATGTTATTTGGAAGATGAGATTATCACCCTTTACCAAGAAAGCAAAAGTAGTGCAAAAAGCGCATATACGAAATGCACACACTGATTCTTACCAATCCAGGTGGAATATCCAAAAGTGAAGAGAGGACAGGAGTGGATGACAACTTGTCTTCTCACTGATGGGAATCCAGAGGGGGAAGTGCAGCACTGTAGCACACCCCTCAGCACAAGTTACAGTGTACATCTATGCTTATCTCTGTATTTAAACTAAGCATAATAATATTAACCCACGGTCTGCCCCAAAGCCTACTGATAATACAGGAACTGCAGTCTGAGTTTAGCTGCCTCTGCAGCAGCTTTTTCTTACACTCTTCAACACTCAAGAAATGAGTGAACATTAGGAAAGATCTTAATTGCTTTAACTATGTCACAAACTAAAAACAAGATCATAACAATCATATGCTGCATAACTGATGAGACTGATTATGTTACTATTCAATAAAATAATTCTTTATTGTACAATCAAAAGAATAGTTTAAAATGAATTAAACTTGAATAATTTATTGCAGCCCATCACAGCTGCCATTTTTACTGCACTACAATAAAAAAAATGCCACATCCTGTAGAAGCCATTCTAAAAAATGCATCACTTCTGTAAGTCATAGTCTTGTATTATGCCCAAGAAAAGACCGTCTCCTAAGATGGGAATGTAGAAGAAATTCTGTAATTCTCTTTTTTTGCAATCTTTGAGCCTAGGAATTGTCCAACCAGCTCCCAAATTCCTACTGGACTAAAAGCCATTCCTTGAGTCAATTCTGGGAAACAGAACGTAGGTCACAGAGGAAGCTGTTAAGATTTTCATTTATCTAACACCAACTTATAAGTGAGATTCTGCAGGTGAGGACGTACAAGCCAGGCAAGCAGAACTGAAGGGGGAACCCTCAGCAGTAATTTAAGAATGAACTACCACCTGGGAAAGTGTACTACACATTTGGAAATTTTTTTGCTAGATGCACCTTGGAATTGGGATGAATGAAAACAAGGAGCAAAGCATAAGAAGGAGATTAGACTTCACCCAAGATTTATTTTCCTGCAAATTAATCAAGCAAAAAAAACCCACAAAAAACAGAAGGTGCTAGGGACAGGGATCTGGAAAGAGACAAAAGACACCCCGTATTTATTTGCTCTCCTCAATATCACAAACAGATCAGAAAACAGTGTCATCACCTTACTGGAAGTGAGTTGAGGAGAGCAGACCTGCCTAGCACTGTTTGCACAGATAACTCGGGCAGGAAAGGGACCTGCTTCTCAGCAATGCAAATGACATCACAAGCTGCTCTCATCCCTTCCAGATTTCAGGGCCAAGCAGGAAGAAGATTAAGCACCCTGCTTGGCTCCTCTGCCTGCCCTGACTGCACTTCATTCTGTTCATACCCACAGAAGATAATTTTCCACTAACTTCCACTTTCCTTAATTTGGCAATAAACATAACACACATAAAGGAGGATTAAAAAAACACCTGTCACAATATTACATGTCTTATAAAAAAACTATACTAAGCAATAGGGACTCCTCAAACAGCTAATAATTACAGGACATACTGTACCTTCTGTTCAGACATTCCTGCTCCCTCCTCCTCTTGGATGCCTGTTCTTGCCTTGCCATCCTCTGAAGTACTCCAGCCCATCTTCTTCACACTGACAGGCACAGATGTTTTGCTGCCTTCCACTGTTGGCTTGCTAGTCTCTTCCAAAGATTTCTGATATGCTGTTGATGACAATGTTTGCTCATCAGTACCAGCTGAAATTTGGGACTTTGTTTTCAGGGCTTCTTTGTCACTGTGTTTTCCCACATCATTTAAAGATTCCTGGACATAGGATTTAGTTTTTGTTTCTGTTGTGGTTTCTGAGAGGCTTCCATTTGTTTCTGGTTTCCCTGCTTCTCCTTTGACGTATGAGGTAACAGAGTCCCTACATTGGTCCAAGCTACAGAGAAACAAAAAGAAAAGACATTCATAAATAACACGCAGAAGAGAAAAGCACTCAGCCTTCAATCTTAGTGCTCACATTTCAGACAAAGTAAAATTTGAAATTCAACATGTAAGCATCAGTCTATTTAACAGCCTTCTCTTCCGCATTATGGTATCTTTTCAAAAGCAAGGAGAACATGGTGAACGTTGGAAATAAAGCCAAATGTTTAATATTAATTCCCTTCCACTTAGGAAGTAAAAAAAAAGGAAAAAAAAAACCAAAACAGAAAGAAAAAGACACCAGTCCTACCATTTCCTTTGTATAATCACAAGACAAATCCCTCGTGGCACTAATTCTTTAACCTGCTCTCCAAACTAGGAAGTAATGAAAGTGTCTGCTACCCTTCCCTCAACATCTTTATTCCAAATAACTTATGCCTCCTGAAAAATACTGGTGCTCAGAAATAATTCCTTAGCACAATTTCAATAATGCACAAAGCCAACGGCCAGAAAGATTACAAGACAGAAAGCTCTGGACCAAACTTTTTATTTTTGTTTGCTTTTCAGATAAACATTGGGACAATATGCAAGAGAAACCCACAGCTATTTGCTGGCAAAACTGCTATAAAATATAGCAAGTTGATTTCCTCTAGCTAGAAATCGATGTGTCATCTCCTTAAGGAAGATCTTTTACTCCTGGAAGAGATATATTTCATTAATTTAACACAGTAGAAAGCACATAATATAAGGCAGAATGGTTGCTTAACATAACAAAAATCATATCAGTAGCAGACCAAATGTTTTCAAGTCTTGAAAGACAATCAACTTGTTGGAATCAAAAGCCTTCCCACTTGATTCAGAAGGACTATCTCATGCCACCTAGAGCTCTTAAACATCCTGAATCAAAGCTGCAAAGTATGTAAACTGTTGACAGAGAGACGACTGATCTGCAAGATAGTCATTCTCTGCTGATTTACACCACCTGCAGAGCTGGCACCTTCTGTCACAAACCATGGGAGCCAATACAGAATAAGGCAAGAGCTCTTTATATAGCCAAACATGCCAGCACATACTGTGACTGCTGAAAGCTTAGGCAGGTCCAGTGGGAGGCTGGAAAAGCACATGCAAGAGAAACACGGTGATCATAAATCTGTGGAAAGCATCTACCATCTCAGAAAGTCATTATGATGAAAGTAAATGGAGCCCAATAACGTACAAGTTCCCTGAGCATCTTCTGTAGCCAGAATTGGGTAGAAGCATATGGGACTAGATGGATTTGGTGTTGCCACTGTTACCTTCTTGTGACTTGAAACACATTGCTTAAAAAGTCTAGCAAATTAGCATGACATAACACACTTGAAATAAATGTTATAAAATGGTGTCAGCTTAAAAAAACTGTGCTATGGAGAAAGAAATGCCTCTTTGATGGAATGCAAAGAGATGCAATGAAAAGGATGACTGCTAAAACAACACAGTAACACAGTAACTAGAGCAACACAGTATCCTGGTTCCAACAAGTTGTCATTTCATAGTCTCAAATTCCAATTCCATTTGCCTTGCTTAGATTCATTCAAAATGGAAATACAAAGAACATGAAAACAAAGATTATCTAGGAAATATAATGTAAACTAATTCTGTATTAAGCATGAAACTTGCTATATATACATTTTTGAAAATAAAAATGTTTGAAGCCAGATGAAGTCACAATGTTTTTTCTTACATACATATGCACATACGTATATATATGCACAATCTCATAAAACAGCAGAACATCAGCCTGAGACTGCTCCTTGAAGGCAATGGCTGCACATGAAGGCTATTTACACACATGTACAAGAAGATGCTCACCTATCATCCAGGCGATCTAGCAGACTACCACCTATCCTGCGTCCCGACGTTGGTGGCTCAGTGACACTTGATGAGTCAGTCTGCCAACCTGTAATTGAAGACATTTCGTGTTCTGCTTGCTGAACACCTTTAAGAATTGACCATACTTTTTCTTCCGTCATCTCCTCAGACTCAGCTCCTTCTTCCAGATGAATGTCCTCAAACAGAGATTTAAACTTTTCTTCCGTTATCTCCTCATCAGTACCAGACTTTTCTCTCTCAGGCTGTTCAGTCCTTACTCCTGTTTTGCTAGTCTCTTCGCTCTGCCTTTGTTTAGCATCCTTAGGTATCCCGCCATAACTACCAAGATACCGTGGATAATCCTTAAGGTCCACTTCCTCCAACTGGCTCTGGCCTACAGAAATACCTTTAGGTGTTCCTTCGCTAGGCACTGAGAAATCATGCTTGCTGTCGTCCAGTGAGGTGTCTTCTTCAGTCACCACTGGCGGTGCTGCTGCTGTACCATCTACATGTCCCTGGGAGGTCACTAACACGTCACTCAGTCTACTGGGAGTTCTAAGGGGTGACTCTAGGCTAGAGGTGTCGCTAAAGAAATCATCCTGGTGGAAAGGGGTGGGTGGCACGAAGCGCAACCCAGTGGGAGTTTCCAGTTCCACTTGAATGGTGGGATAACCTAAGGAAGACAGCACATTTGGACTGACTGGGATGAAGCATGGAGCAACAAATCAGCAAATGTTAAAAGACTCATGAGTTACGTCAAGTATGAAAACCATGAGGAGATGCAGGTGTATAAGAACAAATGCAGTTCTGATAGATTTACTTTGCTCTAAATATTTGGAACAAAAAAGAGCATTGCCAAAATAGCTAGTACAGCAAAGCTAATACTTTTGACTATTTTGTAAATAGTCTGTAAAGATTTCAGCAATTGCTTTTGCAGCCACTCAAATGTTTTCAAGCTATAGCAGATTGCCTTATGAATCAAATTGCATGCAATGAATCAAACATGGACAGGGATGGCTGTCCCTTTATATCCAGTCCAGAATCTTGCAGCCAAATTGCATACATCTTTCTGAGTTTTTACTGCTTTAAAATTGGAATTTTAATAAATAGACTTTAAAGACAGAAGTAGATTGAAACATTGGACAGTCACTTTTCATAAATGTATATTAAACAGGTCCACATTCTTAATATACTTATATAAAAAAAACCACAATACTAGCAAGACAATGCTACTAATACTTATCTCCAATATAATCACAGAGCCACAAGAATAGAATAGTTAAAGAATGAGGCATAGAAATGGATCTCAAAGAGGATACTAAAGAACAGTAGGGGTAAATACACAGCAGGATAAAAAACTAAAGAAGGAAGTTAGCAGGAAATTAAGAGAATACAAAAAACACAGGGAGAGCTAGATGAATATTTCAGGTACAGTAAAGTTATACAGGTGAGAGGACTGTGGTGGGTAAGGAGATCTTGGTGATCTTGGAGACTGAGGCGATCTTGGTGACATGGGAACAATCAGATACACTGATCAAATGAAAAGAGAAAAGAAAAGGAAATTGATGAAAACATAAGAAAATCATACAAAAGGATTAAACTGAATACACATGTAAAATGACAACAAAACCTGAAATTCATTGCAACAGATAATAGACTGTGTAACCCACCGAAGGAAAAAATACATGCTTTGGGTTAACTTGACATTGTGCTGCCTGCAAAGGGAGATGCTCTGACAGGGCTTGCTTTTTTTCTGTTTCCTGAATCAGCTGAGAGAAAGGTAAAGGCGGTCTGGTCTTGGTGAGGAAAGGAAGCTTGAGGAAGGCTCAGAGAAGAGGAGAGACAGAAAGCAACTACAGGGAAGCGTACTGTCTTCAGGAAAATTCTGATGCTGCTATTTAAAGGCGCAAGCAACATTTCAAGAGCAACTTTCTTAAAATGTCAACAGAAAATTATTTCTGTAGTGCAGTGATTCAATGACCAGCAATGCTGCTCAACAATGGAAGTACACTGAGCTTATATGCTCTGAGTACAAGAACATCCTGCTAAAACACAGAGAGGGACCAATACAAACTTGAATATACTACAAAAAAAAAAAAAAAAACAAAGAAAATATAACTCAAAGAAGTCTTACTTAACAAGCTATTTATAACACATGGTAAAAAAAAAATCAAAGTAAAGAATATAGCAACCCAGTGTCATTAACTAACATTTAAAAGAAGAAACAACATTTAGCATGCTCAACATAATGATAAATAATAAGCATACCTCTGGCAATTCTGATTTATAAGCAGAACTCCACTTATCCTGTTAACATCTGACTCAAAATAACCATGCACAATTCTATGCTCAGTGTGTTCAGCTTCCATGCGAAGATTATTACATTTTTAGTCATTACTAGACTGACAAAGATATTGTCTCATGAAAAAATGTAACATTTTCTTATTTTTCTACTGCCACTACATATTTGGATAATAATGGCCCCAAATAACAACAACAAAAATCATGAAAATCTTGAAATAATTGATGTTCGTTTGTAGATAACTCATACAGTTGCTGAACACTTTTTCCTTGAAAGAAATCTTACAGTTACTTACATAGAGAGGAAGTCAAAGAGTGGGGGATGAGGTGAGTATGAGCGATTTTCAGCTAACTTGGAAAGCATAAATGGACTAACACCAACGCACGACTACTGAAGGAGAAAAACATTCAGGTCTATTCAGGTCTTGTCAACTGATACTGAGGCTGGTGGAAACGAGCTTACTTAGCTGTGCATTTGTGGGATCCTGAGCTTGTTCTCTGGGACATTAGTGTGCAACCTGAATATACCACGAGGAAAAAGCCTTAACATTAAAAGCAATCATTTCTTTAGACCTTCTTTTTCTTAACATCTAGTTAACACAACATTATTACATTACCGGAGATAATACAGAACTAAATATGACCATGGAATTCAATTACCATCAATGGGATCATGAAAAACGTTATTTTCATCTGCAAAGCTTCTGGTGCCTGAAATATTTCCATAATCAAATATTGGTCCTTCCAGCAGGGTCACAATATCTATTCGATTAATTTTTGTCAATACAGAAGTTAAGGCATCAGCTGAAAAACAAATAAGACACGTCAGAAAACAGGTTCAGTGTTCAGAACTGTCTAATTGTTTCAGTAACATTCACACTGCATTAATTATAAGTTGCTGACATATGTTTCTGGCCCAATGCCTTTGATTCTAGCAAACTCCATCATTTATGTAGTCATTTTGCTGCCCACTTATGCAAGATGTACCTCTATTAAGATTTTTCCCTTGCGAGTGCTATATTGCAACATAAGCAGCAGGAAAAATAGGGTCGAAGAGCTCTTAAAGAACATATTTACTTGCTACTGAAATAAAATAACCTTTTATTGGAACGTAAAAGGATTGTTAAAATCCTTGACAGAATTCTATTTTAAGAAACAGAATAGGTAGCCTTGTTAGTAGTAATGCACATAAAGGCTGTTCACGTGGTACACACTGAAACCACATTTACAAGAACACAGTAATAGCGGAAACAACTTTTACATTGAAAAAGATACAGGTTGACTTAAATACCATGTAGAAGTTTGTGGGTTAGAGAATGGTAACAATCACCATTGACTGAATACAAAAATCAGACCCCTATTTCAATTTGAGGAATTTACAGAGATAACAACAACAGCAGAATCGACCCAGACCTTGTCCCCAGAGAGTTCTTTCGTCTCAAATGCACACATTACTTCTCAGAGGAGAGTGTCTGGTCTATCATTAAAACCTGCAATACTGCGAGACTATGTAACTTTTCCAGGCAGCCTATTTCTATGTTTCAGGTTTATTGCTATTGCCAAATCTTCCCTAATATTTCCTTCACTGGAATTTAAACATTTTTTTGCCCTGTCCTACAGATGTGGAGAAGATATTATTTCCCTCTGCATAGGTATTGAATAAATATTACACTTCTCTGCCTTCCGGCAAAAATGTAGCTGAAACATTTCTTTCCCATTAGTGATTTGCGTAAGAAATTAATTGTTATCTTCTACTTAACTTACTTAGAACAGGCTGTAACTTACAAACAACTAAAGTAACTAATTGAACTTACTTGTAGCATTTTTCCCGTCTCTGGTAACCCATTTTTTTAATAACATGAAACTTTGAGCAATAAGAGAATTTGGGTTTTCTACTCGGATTTGGTTTATTTCATCCACAGAAAAATTCAGTTCTCTTGCCAGTTCTATGAAGGAAAAAAAAAAAAAAAAAAGAATAAAGAAAAAATAAAGAACAATAATAATGAAAGCTCCAAACAGCACAAGTCTCTCAATTACCCTGTCAGGCTTAGAAGTATTAGCCTTCTTAGACCGCACAGACATCAGCAAATCTACCTGATGCAAAGGGGTATCTTAATAGATGACGAGCATGGCACTAAACACTTAAACCCTTCAGTTTCCTAAAACAGGCATAATTCTGAATTTTCAATCACGTCTCTGCAAGCTGCTACTGCATTTATATAACGCTCTCAACCAGTGAAGAAAAGCTCCATGGAGACTTCATCACTGCTCACCAATAACACTTGTCCTGGTGACCACTGCTCATTTGTGAGTTTGCTGCACAGCTCACATACCAGCACTGCCATTGCCTACAGCAGGGAGAGCTGACTGCAGCACCCATAAATCCATGAGGAGCCAGCACTGCCCGTCAACATGTTGATGGTATGGTGGGCATACAATGAGGCAATCCTACATGGCACCAAATTGCTGGAGCCCCAGGAAGCCCCCAGGGCTTTGAGGAATTCATTGCCTTGTCACAGCGTCAGATACCGGAAGCCCTGACCCTGAGTAGATAGATCCTTCCAACTACTTTGGTGTAATATCTTGGGAGGAAAAACATTTTAGCTATATACCCTATGAGTTTCCATTTGATTCGGTGAAAGCTGGTACAATAACTCCACTGAGCCATTTCCTACCAGACATCTCTTCCCAGCTATCTGCTGAATATTTTCAGAGGCTGGGCTCACTGTGAATTCAGGAGAAGCTGACAGGGCCTTGCTGCAGGCTTTTGGTAAAAAAGACTACCTGAGAATGCAACAGCAAAGACTGATTTCAGTATAAAAGCACAAAAGCTTACCTGTCCAGCTAAGTCCAAGGTGATCAGCTACAATTGCCATCCTTATATCTGTTCGTTCACATGGACTTTGTGGACCTGCGATTTACAATTTCTTGATTAAAAGAGTTTTGCACAAAAAAACACAATACCGGACAATAGTTTCTTATAAGTTATAGCTGGAATTCGACTAAGTTGCCGGTGCTTATATTGTTTACTAGAATGGTTGTGTGTCCTAATAACCTACAAAGCAAATTTTTTTTTTCACCTGTGTAAAGCCGAATGTCAAACTACATGATGTTGTGTAATGAAATCAAACATGCTGACAATCTAGCTGTTAGACTGTACACAAGTTGTTTAATTACTGGTGGAAACCACCAAGACCAAATTAACATCTATTTTCTCTACTTTGACAGAACAAATTTGCTGTCACAAAATAAATCTTTCAATTTCTAAGTTACATCAATGTCTTTGGCATGCTTCACTAGCTTTCTACAGTACAGGATTTGTTTAAAGGAAGAAAGAAGAGTATAAGACAGCACATACAGATGACAATGACAGAATGAAAACTACGGTTAAGTCACTTCACAGGCAATCACAACAGTTCATGCACTAGGATCAACAAGTTGAAAGTTTTACAAACTAGGCTTGATCTCCACGAGGTGAGCCATGAGAGCTCCAGAAACCTGACTGCCTTCATTCTCACCAGTCCTCTTACTCCTCCTCCTCTCACTGTCGGCTTTTTCACTCTTTGATTTTATAGATGCTGCCTCTGTTCTCATATCTCTAGCAGACTTCGATGTAATGGAAGGCAGGTACACTTGAGTAGCTTCTGACAGTGATGTGTTCCTTGATGTACTGTCTTCTTCATCGTCAGAGACCTCTGACTGCATCTTTTTCTCTTCATCAGATAGACGATCCACAAGCTTTAATGTCTCACCACTAATTCCCTTAAAATATTCAATTGAATGTTTACACACCTCCCTAAGCTGATTTTTTTTTACTTTAACTGTTGTCATTGTGACGGAGGTAGATCTTACCTTTACTGGTAATTTAGAAGGAAGCTGTTTTGTTTTTTCTTTCTCTACCTGCTCTTGCTTTGGTAGGGCTGGAGGTTTTCTAGATAAATTACTCCTACGTGTATTTTTTACAGGAATCCTAGACCTTCCTTCTAGACAGGGAGGAGCATTATCTTGTTTTGCTTTGTCAGGCTTACTAGCCTGTCTCACTTTACTCCCTGTGTTGCTTTGGAGATTATTTTGCGGCAAGACTTCTTTTACTGAGCTGGCCTTTACAGGAAGTTTTGATTTTCCTCTAGCCCCTACCAACTCTGTTGACTTCTGCTGCTCTCCATGTGCTTTTTGTTTCTCTCTTACTCTTTGTCCTTGTGTTGTCCCTGTACCTTTTCCTGAAGTGCTTTTTGCTGGGTTAGCTTTCTGCAGGGAACATTTTGGTTCCGAATGTTCTTCTAGCACTACATTAGAGGTAATATCATCTGTAGAGACTGCAGATGAATCCAAATTGTTGTTGTTATTAAAATTATCTTTTGGAAACTCAGTGTTTTCTGTTTGCCTACAGCTTGTCTCGCTAGAAGCTGAACTCGCAATCACTGCTACAGTTTCATTTTCTAATCCCTGACCACTTGGCATCACAGCTTCTATCTTATCTGTCACTTCGCCAGGACCATCTTTCTTCAGAGTCATGGTGGAAGCAGAAATTCCCATTTTAATTGGCGTGCGCAATTTGGGATCAACTTTAGAAGCATTTACCGCTGCCGATGATTTTTCCAGTGAGTTACTACCAAGTGTTTGTTCCATGCAATCTCCACTGGCCTGGATGATGGGCTTATGTTCAACTGCTGGTGATTCTACTGGTCTCTCTAGGTTTGTTTCTACAGTGTTGTCCCCTGCCTGTGGCTGTGTGATGGCAGTGACTGTACTTTTATCCCCTTCCCCCTTGTCCCCTGACTTCCCTTCAGAAGTATGCTCACCAATCTGAAAAAATTGGAGTCTTTCTTCAACAAAATCCCTCTTGCTCATGTCAATTGCACCACTGCGAGTCATCTCAAACATCTTCCCTTCATGAAATGGGAAGGGGTTGGGCTCGCTAGTTGGCGTACTCTCATCTGTTGGAGTTCTGGCTGGAGTTGTATCAGGTGTTGTTGCTTGAGATCTGTCTTCCACTGCCAGACCAAATGGCTTTGCCTCATCATCCCTTGATTTAGTCTCAAACACTTCGTCGTCACCTCGGTTATTGGACCATGGGTCAAAATCTAGACTCTTAGTGGCCACAGTTTTGAAAGGCGTTGCAAATTCTTCATCTACTTTGTAACTGAAATATGAATCGGGAAACACAGTCCTGTCAGGGTGTCTGCCTTCCAAAGTGAAAAACTGCGCCCCTGACTTCTGCTCGCTTTTATCTCCGGCCTTTTCAGAAGCTGGACCCTTTGAAGGCACCTTGTCTTCTTCAGGGCCTACCTTCCCTTCCTCCTCAATGACTTCAAGTTTACTCTGGCTAAAGCAGCGATCAGTCTGCTTTAGAATACCTTCTGTAGTCCATACGTCCTTTTTGGTTTCAACTGCCGGACCTGCAAGTTTAGAATCACTCTCAGTTAAACCATCATCTTCATCTTGCAAATCATAACCGTCAAGAGAGTCAATCTCAGTCGCATCGGTATCATGGGAGAATTCTGCAGTGGTTGCTATGGAACACTCTGTGACAGACTGGTCATTATTATTCCCATTTTGCACTACATCATTCTGGGGTGAATCAAGCCCAACGTCAAACTCACTAGGTTTCCCAGAAGTGGGGTGTCCTAACTCTTTCTGTTTCTCAATCTTTTCAGGGGTTCTGGGTTTTGAGCTTTCTTTCTGGTCATCTTCTAGTTCTTTCAGTTTGAACGTGTACTTTTTAAGCGGAACAGGTTGATAGAGAGATTCATCATCACTGGAGTCACTGACATCTGCTCCCGGCGGCACAGGAGACGGTGGCTGTACTCTTATAACTGGCTCAGCCAGTTGACATTTGTCATGTTCATCCTGCAGGTTCACTTCTGTCATCTCCATTTCACTCTCAGTGGAACACTGAGGCTTCTTTTCTGACTCGGCTTGATCTGCATCCAGTGGTGGAGGAGGTGGGAATTCAATGTAGGCAACTCTGTTACCTTTCGGTCTTTTGTTAGAGTCCTTATTTATATGGTTAGGTAATGATTTGTCAGTCTGTGGTTCCTCAACTACTGCCTGTTTCACAGAGGTTGACTTAGCCTCTGCTTCCTCCTCTGATTCCTCAGAAACCTCAGGTATAGGACTGGGTTTGCCTGGGATATATGCTATTAGTGAGTCGGGTGTTTTAGATGTAAACTCATAACTCACTTCCTCTGAACTTGGTGTTTCTGGTGTTAAAGGGCTTTTGCCAGAGCTATCAATAAAGGACACCTGTTCTAGCGTATCATCTTCTGGACTACCTTGTGGAGAGGGAGGTTGCTTTTGCTGTCTAGCTGTGTAAAAGGTCCCCCTTGTCTCTTGCACTGTCTTACTTTCCTGACTGACAATTTTTTTAATACTTCCTTGTTGCACCTCTTTCTCATATTGCTTTCCTACTTGAACAAAACTGACATAAACCGGTAAGGTCTTAATTTCTTTCACTCCCTCTGTACTTACTAATGGTGCAACTTTATCCAAGTAATCACTGGCACCAGGGTCAACTAACTCATTCGAAGGAGATTCCTTTCCTGGACTAAATTCTAGAGAATCTGGTGATTTGCTAGGGGATATCTCAGTTTCCTCAACAGGAGGACTTAGACCTATCAAGCTCTGCTGCTTGGTAACTCTTCTAATTTCTGAATGCTTTACTTGATCATCTTCCATATAACCTATCTGCCTCTCAACTTTCTCCTTAATCACAGCTGACTGGGATACTTTAGCTGAAAGTTGATAAACACCATCAAGCACAGTTCTCTTCTCCTCAGCAATCCTTACTGGAATATGGGACACAGCAATTTCTTCTTTCCTTCTGGATATTTTATCAGCTATTTCACCGTTACGTTCCCCCTCCCTGACAACAAATTCTCTGTATAAAACCTTTTTTGAGGGAGATTTTACAGTCATTTCTTTCACTTCTTCTGAATGAATGCCATTTGCTGCCAGTTTGTGCTCTGTCAGAGTAATAAATTCAGTTTTTTTGTCAGCTTCAACATGATCAACGTGGTTTTCCTTTACTGTATCTGGAATCAGCACATGTGAAAGCTTCTCTTTTTGTGTTTTATGATTAGAAGTTCCAGGACTTTCCCAAGTCCTATAGATTTTTTTGTCCCAGTGTCCCTTTGCCGTTGAGTCTGAGCCATACACCAGGTCTTTTGTCTGTGATTCTGAAAAGTACTCTGGCACACTTGCTTCAGTTCTTTGCTTTTGTGTGTCTGAAGCACAAAATTCTTCTATAGCTTTTCCTTTACCTGGGACAAAATCTTCCTGTATTTTCACCTCTTTCTGTAAAGCTGCACTTCCATCAATGAGCTCGACTTGCTTTGCGTGTTTCTCTCTAGAATAAAACTGGTAAACCGGTAACTTACTTTCTTGCAACTTCTTTACCGGAATTTTGGACTGACTGTCCAGTTTTTTTTCCTCTTGAGTTGGGTCCTTACTCTTTGGACTTATGCTTTGTTCAAACTTCAGCCTAATAGAACTGAGTTTTGATTGCTTCAGCTGAAATCCAGCCTGTGAAACCTCAGGCACTCCAGTCTGCTGAGCACTTCTTTTGTGTTCCATAGTTTGCTTAGAGTCCTCTGCTGGTTGCACAAATATCCTTTTCTCAGGACTGCTGGGCAAACTGGACACTTTTCTTTCATCCACTTTGGGAAAGCATTTGCCATCACGTGCATGCTGTTTTGCTTTACTCCAGTCATCACCAGACGCTGATAATTCAGAGAGTAGAACCTTCTCAGGGCTGCTGCTGGCAGAGCTCTGACTAGAATGTATTTCTTTGCCATTTTTTTTATGCTGTTTTTTCTCTGGAGACTGTAGCTCATCATTCAACTTCTCTGTTTTATCCCGAAAAAACTGTGATACTTCAGTCAGTTTTTCTTCTGCCTCCTTAACAGTCCTGTCCACCCTGTCTTCATATATCAACTTTTCTCTACCTCTGTCTAATCTGTCCTCAGTAAAGCGCATCCACATTGCATGCTTTGGACTACTAACATCTCCAGTGTAGTGTAATACTGTCACTTTATCATAATGATCATCTTTAGACATTTTACCCACACCATTTTCAGATACATCTTTATAGATTTTGGAGAGAATCTCTTTTTTAGGGGCAGTAGCTACTTTTTCTCTGCATCGTTTATCAGACCCCTGTAACTCTGCACTAAGGGGTAGAGCATCAGTAACTGACTCCTCAGTATCAGACTGAGAAACATCTAGCTTTTCTGAAAGAAGCATTTTCTCAGCAAACCTGTAAGACTCCCCTCTTAGTTCTGACAACTCATCATCATGGTATTCTATTGAGTGCTGACTCAAAAGCTTCAGTGTTTTGTAAGAGTCATCAGACATGAGTTGAGCAGAACTAGGGCGACTGTCTTCTTCCTGGGACACGGGAGTGTTAACTCTAGAGGATTCCAGATAAGAAGGAAGTGACTCTTCGGCTGTGAGCTCCTCTTCTTCTTGCTGACCTTGTTCATCTGAACAAGGAAAAGCATCATGTTTTTCCAACTCTTTTAAGTTAATATCTCCCCGAGGTAAGTCTTTCTGATACACATACATTTCTTTTTCTGGATGCTTTTTTGTTTCTCTAATAATCACTTCAGTAGGTTCAGCCTGATTACCTTTTTCAATATGGACCTCTATTATTCGCTCCAGTTTGGGTTTCATTTTGCTGTCCTTCTCTGCATGTTGTGGTGAAGTTTCAGCAGACTTGCTAACATCGGCTGTTACTGATGATTTATGTTCAAACAGACCTGCCAGTTCTTTGGAAGGGTCACGTCCAGACTGAAAGGCTTTCATTATGTCATGAACAGACATAGTTTCCTCAATTCTTTCCGATGTGCTTTCAGTGCATGGAGGTTTGTGATAAACCATCCTAGTTGTCGTAGTGATGTGAGTTTCTTCTTTTACTCGGACACCTTTGCTAAGGACACACTTATGGTCATCTTCCTCACTGCTGCTAGCTTTCATTTGAAATGCTTTAACCTTCTCTTTAATAGACCCGGCAGGCTTTTGCTCCAGCTCCATGAAAGCAGGAGCAGGCTTTGCGGCCGGTAGTTCTTCTGTTTTCTGCTCTGGAATTTCTTCAGATGATGGTTCGTAGCTACGGATAACATGAACTACCTCAGTTCTTGTTTCTGTAATGACGGGAGGGATGGGTACATCATGGAAAAGTGGTTTTGGCCCTGTGCTTTCAGCGCTTTGAGGGGCAGAAGGTGTTTTTTCACTCCTTGTTTCAAAGCCACTGTCAGATAAAGGACTTTTGTCTTGATCGTGTTGAGAAAAGTCATCCGGAGACTCTAAAATTGTATCTGCTCCAAAAAAGGAATCCGCAATTTTACATAACTCCTTTTCTGATGTTGAAGGCCTCATGGAGGCAGGAGGCATTTTGAGTTTGTGTTCCTGCAAAGCAATAGCTGGCTTTAAAATGCGTTTTTGTCTCTCTTCACCTTCTTTTTTCCCCTCTTCAAACTTGTACTTTATGTTTGTTAATGAACTGCTACCGATATCATTTGCTAAGTAATCAATAACTTTTGATAAGTTATAATCCTTTTCCGACACAGTTTTAGCTTTAATTTGTGCCTTCTCTGGAACAGACATAGGAGGGCTTGTCAAAGCTTGCTGTCTTGCTTCATCAATCTCCTCTGCACTGAACTCTACCCAGTCATCCTCAGAGACATGTCCTTGATCGCTTTTAGATACTTTAGCAGACCCTTTACTTTCTAAACATACATCTTTTTTCAGAATCTCACTAACTTTTACTAAGTCCTCTTTCACTTTCTCAACAATTTTAAAAGGCTCTTCATCATCGATTCTACCCTCTTTTGGTATCTCAGGATGGAACGGTTTGTCCTCTGTGACATCTGTCTGCAATATTGCAGTCATTCTTATTAGATCCTCTTTCATTTCAGCAACATCTTTCAGTATCTCCTGACTGGAGGATAAAGAAGATGGCGTGGACAATTTGAGAGCAGAGGGTGCTAAGAACAAGGATGATTTTATTGGAGATGAAGTTCGATTAAAGGGAGGTTGCGTGCGTGCCTCTGTAGTCAATGTTTTAATAGGTGACAGTAACGCAGCAGCTGATTTTGTAAGCGGAGATGACTCTGGGAGCTTCTTTAATGCTGGTTCAGACAAAACATTGACTACAGAATATACCGGCACTGTTATTGTTGATGAAGTTACAGATGAGGTAGTTGCTGATATTGACCCAAGGGCTGTATACAAAGCACCTGCAGGAGGAGTTCTTATTGACTGGAAAGCTGATGGTGCTGAAGACACAAATGACCTGAGTGGAGAAAATGACATTGTTGAAGCAGTTGAAAACACTCTCTCAGCTGTGTCAGCAACTGCGCTAGCAGCACAACTTGCAGAATGTGCAGCTGCAGCAATCTTGTCTTGGAAAACAGCTGCAGCTTTGGATCCATTTATTAAGTTGGAAGAAGACGGGTATTTCAGCGGTGACACAGACCCATTAAGTAATGGTACATCTGTGTGCCCAGCTACATGTTTTGCTGGCGACGAGAGAGACGAGGCCATCATGACCTTAGAGGATGAAACAGCATCAACTGCTGACTTAGCAGGTGACACCACTGACTTTAGAGGGGACGATAATAGTGAGGATGCTGATGTGATGACCGATTTAAGAGGCAAACTCGAAGAGTACATGTTAATGTTGGATTTGGGGGATGCTGGAGGCGTCATGGTTATGGATGATCTCTCCAAGAGAGACCCTGCTGTAGTCACAGGAGATGTCCGAGTGGGGAATGTGGTAGTGGATGCCAGCCCTTTTAGGCTAGCAGCTTCTGTTACTGCGGGAGCTCTGACGAAAGAACCTGAAGTAACCTGCATATTGTACGGAGGCTGCGAAACCACAGTTTTTATTGGTGAGGAGATTGTCCGAAATGATCTAATCGGAGATGCTACATCACTAACAGATTTAACTGATGATGTGGTAGAAGCTCCTAATGTGGATTTGATTGGAGAAGCAGAAGAAACAGACCATATTGATTTTAATGGGGAAGCTGTAGGAGTGTTAGAGGAAGAGCTTGATAAGGAAGTGAAGCCTGATTTGGTTTGCCCAGGCACTGTAATTGGAGCTGTTGTCCATGACTGATATGGCCGTGTTGAAAAGAATGGCTTGTATGAGTAAGTAGCAGGTAGGGATCTTGTTGCTCCTGCACTCCGTTCAACTGTTTCTTAAATTGTTAAATTAAAATCAAACATAAAATCAACAAAAATGATTGGAAAACAGAGAGACCAGAGAAGAAAATCGGTCAGTAAACGTTGTAATATTACAAAAAGCAAGTACAATTGTTCGCATGAGTTAGGATGAAGGAGGCAAAAGAAGATTTAAAAAGGAAATAAATATGAATGGAGCCATACACTGACGATTGGTCCAAAACAAAAAGTAACATGAAATGAAAGACAGAAAGACATAGCAATTGAGTCTGCAAAAAGTGAAGACCAGAAAACACAAAGAAGGAATCCATAAGGTAAAAATAAAAACCACATGAAAATTCTTCTCTTACTTCCTATTGACTTTCTGACGTGCTAATTCTGAAATACTCGTATCAGTGCTCTTTTGCCTGTTTATGTATGCTTAATTTGCACAACTATTAGAATTATCCTATTAATAATTTTTGTTGATGGTGTTGTTCTATTCAGATATTGAACCTATACAAAACATAAGCTTATGTAAAATGACATTACATTACTAAAATCTTTTTTTTTTTTTTAAACCAGTCAGAACTATTTCATGCAGAACCCAAAATTCCTTTAAGTGACAGGCAATTAATGTGCAAACTGTGAAGCAACTGGAATAAAATTCAAATCTGTATCTCCCATGCATAATTCGGATATGCTTCACACTCACAAAGCCAATAAGAGCAAGAGCTTTTCTGAGTCAATATTTTATAAAATAATTAAAAAAAAAAAAAAGAAAAGGAATGTTTGCATTTGTTTTTCATGCGATATTCCTTTTGTTTGGAAAAAAAATAAGTAAAACTAAAGTAAAACTTTACATGAAATGATTTAAGAAGCATATGTCATACATCAAATACAGAAAGTATGATATATGATAAACGTGAGCAAGCAAAGCAACTGAATCAGTTTTCGTTCATGCACAATGTATCATGTCAAAACAAGCACACATTAATAAATTTTTATGCTGGATAAGCACAAATATGTAAATCTTAAAAATATCATTTCACAAGTGGCCATTAAAAGAAGAGTACACTTTTTCTACAAGATGTAGTGTCTTGGTACCTTTTGAGGAGATTTCTTGCATCAGCTCAGACAGACCTGTTCAACTTTCAATTTCTCAAAAGGTAACATTAGAAAAGCAGTCAAAGAACAATATGTTATGCAAAAAACTTCCTGGCAAGGACAAACCTGTCAACTGTTACCATCCCCCAGAACACTCAGCTTATTCATAGGCATTTCAAACAAAATCATCATCAACCACATTTTGCATCATGGGAGGTACTCATGCCAGAAGACAGCATTTCTGGGAATCCCAATACATATCCTCTGATACAATGATAACATTTAGAGAGTTGACATTGAAAGTGAATTAAAGGGTCTTTTTTTTCTTTTTTTTTTTAAACTCCTCAGTTTAAAGTTGAGTTAGAAACTGAGCTGAAATATCCAAATAACTTATTCAACAAACCTTTCTCTGAAGTAATAATTTGTCAAACTTACTTGGTCTGTCTTATAGACAGTAACTTACATGAAAGAAACTTAATAAGGCTAATACTAAACTGTTAAAACACACACAATTACAGAATTGTAAATAAGTGTTCAATATACCACAGGTCCATATCCTGCAAGGAAAAACATGCTGGTCCTACAAAAGCCAGATGAAACTCAGAAAGCAATGTGGATGGCTGGTGATGTGGCAATATTAGAACATTTAGGTTGAAGAGAGCTTGAATACTAGGCCTGACTGGCACAGCCTATTTCTAGAAATGTTTAATTTTCCCATCCTCCTCACAAATTTATTTTGAAGCACATACATACCTTTTTCTTTCCCCCGAAGAAGAAAACACTTTGTATTCCATTAAATTAATTAGACTTCATTGTGAAGATTAATTAGCAGCACCTGCTGACACTCACCAGAAGTTCATACTGCCCCAAGTCCAAAAAATAACCCCCCAAATCATTGAAAAAATAACCAACATCAAAACAACTTGTTCAGCAGTTTCAGTTTGGAAATGTCTTTAGAGGGACCCCACTGTGCTGTGTTGAGCAATTCTGCCACAACTGGTTTGTACAGTAATCAAACCAGCAAACCATCCTCTTAACTGCTCTTTATCCCTAAATCACAAAGTCAGACACATATAAGATGCTTTTTTGGTACTCTGTACAGCAGCTGAGAAGAACTGATACAAACAAAAAGGACTAATTTACAAATGTGTGCAGTTCTGACACAAGTCAAAGTAGCAGGAAAACGAGGCAGTTTTACTGTTCTGAAATAGCAAAGCAATCCCCACAATCATTCCAGACTTCAGAGTAGGGTATGATTCTAAAGAGTGTAGTTTTCAAATCAGAACAGCCTTTTTTAGTTAAAATTTAGTTTAGCTACTGGACACTGCTGGCCTTAGCAGTATCCATTCCTCTGTATCCGAGGCTATCGGAAAACACATTACTACCTTCTGTACAGCAAACTGCATTTGCTTGCAGCTGGTAACTGAAAGCACTGAGTGAACTTCAGCATGCAAATGCCCCCAGCTCCTGCTGGAGCAGTCCTGCTCCTCTACAGCTGCAAGCAGTCAGCACTGGGCAGGGTTAACCCACCACAGCTGTCCTTTTCAGTGGGAAATCTCACTGCTGGGGAGAACAGAGAAGCCCCTCTGACCTCTCCTCCCTGAGGAGGGATAAGAAGAGGTAGGCAGGAGACTACCTCACCTTCCTTGCTCTCTTCTGCCCCTACACTGGCACCAACACAAGCAGAGCAAAAAAAAAAGTTGTGTGTGTGTGCATGCCTGAACTTGTGAGAGAAAAACAGCCCAGCCTGCACTGCTACCAAAACTGAAGAGTTGTGCCATCACATTTGCTGGAAAGAGGCAGAAGTTACACACACACCTCCACCAGTGAAGCAAATGCTCTGTGGAGTAAAGCAGCCACAGCAGCCTCACTGGCTCTGTTGGGCAGCATGCTCTAGAAGAACTGTGCCTCTAAACCTGCATCATCTCCCAGCAGCATCATGTTGGTGGTGATGGTGGCAGCCAACAACTGCAAACTGTGTGCACACGAGGTGGTACTCAGGTTGTTGGCCAAACCACTGCCTGCCATCCTTCCTGGCACATACAATAATTTTTGCATGCTCTTTGAGTAGCTCACCACCACAAGTAGAAACCACTGCCTCATGGGATAGAGTAGTTAAAGAATGGTCAAGGACTTCTACTATGCCCTAACGTAAGTTTTCTTAGAATAAAGCCCATTAACTGGATTTGTTTTTTTCTTCCACTTTTTGCAAATGAGACTTAATGAACCTTTGGTGAATAAATTTTAAATAGTTTAAAACTTTTTTTTTCTTTTGTCCCCCAATGAGGCCTGAAAAACAAATTGTAAGCAGTACACACAAGCATCAAACTTATTTGAAGCAGCTCCCTTTCCACAGAATCATAGAATCACCAAGGTTGGAAAAGACCTACAAGATCACCCAGTCCAAACATCACCAATAGTTCTCACTAAACCGAGTCCCTCAACACAACATCCAAACGTTCCTTGAACACCTCCAGGGTCGGTGACTCCACCACCTCCCTGGGCAGCCCATTCCAGTGCCTGACAGCTCTTTCAGAGAAGTAGCAGAGTTTCCTAAAGTCCCCTGGTGCAGCTTGAAACCATTCCCTCGAGTCCTGTCACCAGTTATGTGAGAGAAGAAGCCCCCCCAGCTCACTACAACCTCTCTTCCGGTAGTCTCAGTTCCCAGCAAGCCTTTGACGATACCTGATGACGATACCATCAAGAAGTCTCGTAGATCTGATAGCTTCTTCAGATGTTATATGCTTGAGGTCTTCTTCCAGGTCTGAGAAGTGTAATACATTCTGGAGCACATCTGATCCAAAGAAGCCACAGATCTTATAGGGCAATTAAACAGCAGCCTTCCAGTGGAAACTCTCAAGACTCGATGAAGCTTGTCTATGGATTTTGGAATTATACCAAAGGGTCTGTTGCAGGGTAGCAACTGAGAAGTTATGAGGCAGAAAACAGATAAGAAAAAGTCTGGCAATGGGGAACAACAGCCGTCAACCTCAGGCAAGAAAGGTGAAGGAATAAAAGGTAAGCCAAATACATTGTATTTAATGAGGAAGGAAAGCAATGACACAGGTCTAGTGAAGGGGAACAAATCTAAGAGGAAGCAACATGTGGTGCCAAAGAATAGAAAGCATCTGCAGGGAACAAAGGAACAAGGGAAGAGGACAAGAAAGAGGAGGAAGATACAAAATATGTGAGAGTCTGTTTTGGCTAAGCATCTAAACATTTAAGTGTTTATCTAAATGTCATTCTCCAGTCTTGCTGAACTTTTGCATATCACTCCCTTCTGCAAAACGAAGGTATAGCAGCTAGTCTAACATCCTTAAGGGAAGAGGAACAGACTCCTTGTGAAAGCAATCTGTAATCCTATTTGTCTGGAGCTACATGGTACTTAAAAAATATATTATGTTTTTACTTAATTAGTGCATGCCATTTGCCAGTCAGGATTCTTCAAGCTCTCACAACACAAAATTTCACAGACCATCCAACAGTTTTGCTTTAGATAGCTGTTTTGTTTTTTTTTTCCTTCCCATTTGCTTTTTCTCCAAAGTGACACCAAATACAACGTTTATAGAAAAAATGTCTCTTCTTCTGAAAAATCACGTATATATGGTTTAGTATTTGGTAAGAGCAACTCACTCATTCCAGGCTCAGTCAGATAGCTGTAGCGCTTACGTAAAGCAAGGGAGACAAAGTTCTGACGCCGGTCGGCTTTCTCCATCTGCAACAAAACATAATGCTGTTTGGTACCATCCCCCATACAAAACATCATCAAACCCCAGCACGACAGGACATCCTGCAGTACACATCCCCACAAAGGAAAACTGATGCCTCCACTCAGCTTCAGGATGGTATGCTGGAGGCAAATTTGGGCAAGCAGTGAGAAATGGACAGAGCAGATCTCCATTCCTGTCTGCCATGTAATGAGTGTCAGGTGTTGTGGAGCAGGGAGCATGGCTATCAGAGGTGGCAGGCGCTTGCTATGAACAACCACCATCCTAGAGAAAGCAGGCAAGAAGCTGCAACCCTAGGAGACAATCCCATGGACTCTTTCCTTCTCAATGTCTCTGCTCACAAGGTAGAAGAGCTTAAACAGCAGACACAGTTCACGTTGTTGCCTTACTGTATTTCAATACTATGTTATCCTACCATGACTTAGCAAACTGTTTCATACTACTACAAATGGCATGATATTTTTCATTCTCTATAAAATAAACCACCTTTGACTGGAAACAGGAGATCAACACAAAAGACTACAGATGCAGACATAGAACATTCAGAGAAGTACAACTTTGATCAAATATCTCTCCCCAAATTAATTTGTCCTGGAAGCACATACACCATGATGTACACTGGCTTTTGAGTGAATACATTCAGGACAAAAAAGGCAAGGAAGGGGATTTTTCTATTTAATAGGCACAAAATGCAAAGATGCAGATTAGAAAACAGACTACTACTGTTAACTAGTAAAGTGCTCCTTTATCCTAAGTAACTGCATTCAGTGACATAGCTGCTAGTGTGATGTCTTCAATATCAGAAGTCCTTCAGAAATCAGCTCACTCGATTGTTTAGAAACAAAACTTGTTTTAGCTATATAATAGTTCACCAGGATCAAACTCTGCGGAGGCAACGTGATATAGTTGGAGTTATTATTTTAACATAATAAGGAGTGTTTTATTTCTATTTTGGTCAGCAGGTGGCTGCTGAAGTTTGTTTTCTGCCAGGAAGAGAAAAATGGTTTAAGGGATGAAGGGATCTATCTTGTGTGGTTTCCTTCTTAAGGTGATCTCAATTACTGCCATCTTAGACTAAAACCCATTCAACTTCCTGACAATCACATGTGGCAGTTTCTGGCAAACTAGGCATTTCTAAGCTGCAAATATTTAAGGTTTATTTGAAAAATATATTTATACACGATATCTAGGAATTGCTCTTGGTTATTTTGCTTTTTTAGAATGGTTTAGTTTATTTTTAGAAATAAGATAAGAGGTCTGCTCTGAAACTAATGCCCCCTATTTTATTACATTGGCTCACGATGTCAGAGATGGATGTTGGTGGGACGGCAGTAGAGGATGAACCTTCCCACCAGTATTCTGTTGTGCTGTAACAGATGACAGCAGAGAGGCAGTCATCTAACATCGAAGTGTGTATGAAACAAAGGTGTATCACTGAATTCCTCCATGTGGAAACAATGGCACCCATTCACATTTATCAATGATTCCTGAACATTTATGGAGACCAAACAGTGCATGTGAGCACTGCGAGGTAGTGAGTGGTGCATTTCAACAGTGGTGACAGCAGTGTGAAAGGCAAGCCATATTCCAGATCACAGAATCACAGAATGACCAGGGTTGGAAGGGACCTCAAGGATCATGAAGCTCCAACCCCCCTGCCACATGCAGGGCCACCAACCTCCACGTTTAGTGCTGAACCAGGCTGCCCAGGGCCCCATGCAACCTGGCCTTGAACACTTCCAAGGACGGGGCATCCACAATCTCTCTGGGCAGCCTGTTCCAGTACCTCACCACTCTCTGGGTAAAGAATTTCCCCCTGATGTCCAACCCAGATGACCATCTACAGATGTCACATCACAAAATGAAGAGTGTCTTGGTCCCCTCACATGCACAGATCAGTGGACTGCAACCAATGAACTGCATACAGAGCTGCTTACCAGCTTCTACGCATTGAAAATGATGGTGGCAAACCTAGAATATTGCAAAGCTTGTGCCAAGTGAGTCCCATGAATACACACATGGGAAGAGAAAGAATAGTGTATGCAAGTTTGTCAGGATCTATTCAACCAATCCAAGTCTGAAGGTGACACGATGCAATGTCATCACTACAAGCTGTACCCAAAACAGCTGTCCACGGAGTGGCAACACGTGAATTTCCCATTGAAGAAAAAGTTCAAGACACAGCTCTCAGTGGGTAAAGTGATGTTCACTGTTTGCAATAGGAAATAAGTGATCCTTCTGTATTTAGTGGAACTCAGACAAACCATCGACCTTGACTGCTATATTACAACACTGACTAAGCTGCACGCTCAAACTTCCAGAGTCAGGCCAGAAGACAACCTTTCTCTTGCAACAGAATAACACCAGGCCTCGTGTTAGTTTAAAGATCATGGAGCACATAGCCATTTTAGGTTGGAATGTCCACTGTATAGCCTGGATTTGGTGCTTTCTGACTTCCACCTGTTTGGGCCCATGAAAGATGGGACTGCATGAGCAACATCCTTCCAGCAACAGTGCTGTCATAGCAGCTGTGAAACAGTGGCTCACCTCCACTAGTGCAGATTTTTATGAGTGCAGCATGAGGGCTCTCGTTCATTGCTGTCAAATGTGCATAGCTACTGGAAATGATTGTGTTGAAAAAGAATGTTTTGTAGCCAAGGTTTTGCTCTATCAAATAGTGTTATTGTATTCTTTGTAGTTGTTGTAGTTTCCATGGAAATACATAGGAGGCATTACTTTCAGAGTGCCGTCCATACTATAGGCCATTGTTTTAATACCTTCTCAGATATGTGAGTTATCAAAACACTGGCAGTATTATTCCAAGAGCTAAAAATCACACAGTAAGCTCTGTGATTTTGCCAAAAATAGCCTTGGTCATTACTTTGTAATGATGCCATTTTTTTCAGAAGAAAATTAGTTAAATGTTAGACTACTGTTATTCAACACGTAGTTTATTTTTATCACATATAGTCCTGTTTTCTACATTTGTGAACTGTTTTGCAACATAATATAAGATGCTGAGGAAATGGTTATTCTGTAAGTATTACTTCAATGCCATAGCTATTTCTTTTCTATAACATATTTACTGTTCTTCACTAAATCTGAAGAAAATAAAACAGAAGACAGTGTTTATATTACCTCATCATCTTGATCTGACTCTGTTTCCTTTTGGTCCCAAGATGCATTGCAGAGACAAGGAATATTATAATGGACAGCAGGGAAAAGAATATCAGGATATGAAAAGGACCAGATTGGGAGCACAAAATGCAAGCTGATTTATAAGGCAAAGCAAATCCAAAATGCCAACACACACATAAAAAAAACTTACATCTACCGCAAATTAACATGTGACATTATTGAAAGCATAAACCTACGACTTGCAGGCTGAAGCATGAGCTGCAAACAGAATCATAAAAAATACAGGAACTTGACACCACAGTAACAAGAGACTTTAAAAGTGTTCTACAGGAAACCAATAAAACATAAATGTAAAGTCTTAACCATACTCCAAAGCATTCTCACAACTGGCATTTCACAAGTTTTCTTTATCACTAGCAGAAAAAAGACAAAGACTAGAAGAGCAAAAATAAAATCAAACCAACTCTAAGGACAATGTTTCCTAACAAATACCTTTTTGTGTGCTGGCAAAGTGATATTCAAGTTGCAAACAGCTGTTTGTGGCAGTCCTTTGGTAGTCTTTGGTTCTTTCAAAAATGATAATCGACCACAGGGTTCTTGGCTGGTGTCTCTTACCTAGAAAATAAATGTTAGTGATTTGCAGTAATTCACATATGTAGGGGAGGTTTCTGAAGGGTTTCTCTGAGTGTCCTTTCACAAGAACCTATCTAATGTTAGCGAGCTGGGGCTCGGTCTTCCCTCTGAGAAAGAAAAAAAAGAATTACCATAAATGAGTTACATCAGCCTGAAGCTTCCTGAATAGAAACAAGCTCCTGAAATCCATGTAAGAAAAGATGCTGAGTGAGTCCAACCAGATAGCAACATCCTAGTATAAAAATGATTACATTTTCAGCTCACCTTCATTTTTCTCTGCAGTGTTTTGCACTTGTGTTCAAAACCTATTTGTTTATATTTTTTTCTCACAGAAACAAGGCTAACAAAAGCTTGCATCCTTTCATGGTAATTTAGAAGTGAAGAGTTTGCATGCATATTTTGGGGATTGTTCTGCTGCACCTCTTCTTAGTCCCTGGAACACTGTGATCTAACACTGCTACTGTGGAGGTCTAACACATATGGTTTTGTTAGAAGTTTGAGAGTCCTTATCATGGGTTTTCTGGTCCTAGCTCTGTCAGCAACTCTCTTGTGGCTTCATGCAAAGCACCATCTCCACACTATTCACATATTAAACAATGACACTCACACCCTTGGGGTAAGTTAGTTCTATCTGGCTGAAAAAGTGTTATCACAGAAAAAATAAAGATCTCAGCAGATTTAGTTGGCTTGTTTTCTTTTACCTTGATAGAGAATGGCAGTCTATTTTCTTTGAAAGCGTAAAAATTAAAAACAAGCTGCTGTCCTCCTTTAGTCAAAGGGGCAAGATTTCCATAGCAATCAACGTAAATAGGCTTTCCTTCCAGAACCTATCAAAGTAATAAAAGTCAATAAAATCTCTTTTCATAGTAGATCCATGCAAGTAAATATAGCATTATTTCCCCCACCACAGTTCCTGAGTTTAGCATAAGCCCCTATTCAGAGTAAATTCAATGACAAATTACAGTCAGTGAGCATTATTGCAAGGTATTTTGAGTGCTGGCAGTTTGAGAAACTGCTACATGAGCAGCTTTTCTTCAAGAGACACTGTGTTGTTGCCAAAGTATTCACCACAGACCAGCTCTACCTGAAAAGCATGTCTGTGAGATTGGTGAGAAAGAACTGAAGGTCAATTTTCTTCAAAACCTTAAGATACTTGATACAACAGGTGCAAAACCCACCACAGACTAGCATCCATCCATGAGGGCACACCCTCATGCTTTCTCTACTTATTCTCTCTTGATATCATCTCAATAATTTTTTTGACATAGTCTTGCTGTGAACCTTTATTTAACTGAGTTTACAGTGGCTTTTGTAGGATCTACTGCCATTTGGAAAACACACAATCTGCTCATAAGGAGGAAACCAGCTGTAAGAAATATACCTCAATGTCTTTGCTTCTTGCAACTTCTTCAAAATTCTCCTGTTGCTCCAAAGTTTTGTCCACTTTGTCATCAGTCATGCAGAAGCAACGCAAATTGGATTCTACAGGGTCATTCATTTTGGCAAATATAACAAACTTTGCCATGTAAGGAACACATATTAATTCTCTGTAAAGCTGCGTTGCCAGCCCAACAGTCTCTAGTACTTGATGGCAGTCTGCAAGCCAAAATCTGAATGGGAAACAGGAAATTGTTAAATTAACTCTTTATTATGTTCAAACATAAGCCTTTAAAAAGAAAGCATGACCTATGATTTTTTTTGTCTGCTTGGCATGTGTACTGTCTCTTCAGGTATCCCAGAGCTGTGATTTTTCTTCTGTTTTCAATAGAGCCTTAAACATTCAAAAATGTGAACACCTAGCAGTGAAAGGTTGATATTTGTACTTGTCCCTTTCTATGTAAACTGTTTTTGTGAGGCAAAACTGTGCAAACAGCATATTTTTTGTGACCATATGCTATGTATATTGTAACTTGCTGGCGCTTCACTGTAAATTTGATTGTTAGGAAATCTTTGCCTAAACAGCTGCTTTGATAACACATACATACAACAAAATCATATTTCCCACCTAGACTGACTCCAAATAAGCCCTTAGTTCAGTTTCTCAAAGAGATATTATACTATAATTTCCTCCTTGCAAGATTAAGAGCTTGGTAACAATTTTGATAAAACTCAGAAATATTTTCATCCGTAGTTCATACAAGTCTTCCTTCAATATTACAGTCCTAACGCATTCGGTTTGTTCAGCCATTTGCTCCCTCTATAAAGCTCCTTGTACATGCAAATGCCATGCACCAAATGATAAACTCTTTACCTGGCATACAAATTTTCTCCCCCAGGATGTGTGATTTGTACTGAATGTCTCCAGACATCATGCAAATCCACTACGTCCATTGCAATTCATTTAAAACTTTGATTTTTTTTTTTCCCCACAAATGATATTTTTGTGAAAGTAATTTCACATCATCTTCAACTTAAAAGCCAAGGACCAGAAACTGAACCCCTTCTGCATTTTAAGAAAATATACTTCTATGAGTCCTCCATATTCTTTTACTGAACGACCATTTAAAACTTTCCTCTTCTGTTGCTGTTTGCAGAAAAACAAACCCATGTGTGGCACTGCAACCTTTAGCAAAACAGCATGTGTGACTGCCAGGAGACAGCTCCCAGCAGAAAAGGCCAAGACAAAACTTCATGTGCAACCTTAAGTGCCTGGCATGCTGATACACAGTGACAAAGAAGCATCTGGTTCATTATCGCTTCATCAGTCTTGTAAAAGTCTTAGTGAAAGCGGAAAAAAAACAAACCCACCACCATCATAAATAACCCCTTCCCTTCCTTTCTCACAACAATGCACACTGTTAATCACAGAACACTATTCTCTGGCAGCATTTGACAAATTCTGCTACCTTACCTGGCTGAAACATTGGTTGTGAAGGAGACACAGTCATTAGAAAACGTCAGAGGAGTTGTGCCTGTGATGTCCTCCCACTGCGCAGGTGAAGTACCTCCTGTGTACATATATATACATAAACCATATGTATAAACCATAAACCATATACACCATCTATAAACCATAGAGATATTTTCTTTCAAACATCAAGCAAATGCAGACTATGTAGAACATTTCAGTCAAAATACTTTGCTTCACACAGCAAATGACTGCACAGACTATCATGTTTTCCAACAGGTAAACTACATGTTACAGATTTAACGTATGTTAAATACCAGGAAATGGTGTGATGTCAGAAAGGTACATTCCCTACAGTCAATAGTGAAAGTCTCCCTTTGATATCAGCTAAGCAGAATTACTTCGGCAAACTAATTTATTGATAACTATATGTAATAGCCAGGTTGAAATTCTTTGTACTAGCTAAATATAAAGGAGTATTTATTATCTGTTGTCCAGAGTTCTTTTAAAACAGCATGAGACAAGACTAAAGGCCCAGGGAAAAAGTGAGAGGCTTTCAGGTGACCTGAGCTGGCTTTGCCCAGAGGAACTGATCTGAAATCTACTGGACCAACCAACTTCCTGTTACTGGAAGGAACAACTTATACAGCTATATGAGTGGGTACAGAGGCACTGTTGCCACAGAAAGCTTTTCAAAGAGCATGATTTTCTCTAACCTGTAATGCTACATAAAAGTCGAAGGCTGGGTGTCGTGTCTCCTTTGTACCCATTGGTTACACCTTCTCCTGATGGAGGTGGCACAGGAATTGTCATGGTTATTGGCTTATGAAATTTTCTTCTTCTTGGCTCCACTGTGACAATGGGACTGAAAGTTGCCTTGTTTCCAAGGATTTTCTTAACAATTTCCTCTGGAACTGGTTGAGCCTGTCAACATAGAGAAAACAGTTTAAAGAAGAGCTACAAATTGACTGTACACACGCAGAACTGTTTTCCAACACATAACTTTATTTTCCTTAAATTTTCTCCAGAATTTTATTTCATCTTCTCTTATAGCTCTCGTGTGATTAGTAGTACAATTCATACTTCAGCATTATTCTTAAAAGCCCACTTGTGATTTCCTAAGAACTAACTTTGTTGATAAAAGCTATAAATCTCAGAGGGCTGTCTGCAGTTTTTGCTGAGAAGTTTTCAGAGCTTGCTCATTTGAAATTTACTGTGATGTGTGACATCACAGAAAATTTCAAAATGCAAGTGCAGCCTTATTTTGTTACAAGGGTCTTGAGAGGTGAGGACTACACACACTCTCTCAGATGCTGAACAGTTCTCACATCTCTGCATCTTCTCACTTCTTTTTGTGCACAAATCCATGCACAGAAGGAACACCGTGTACCCCTGATCTGCCTTTGTCTTCAGTGCTTCATATGCTATTTTGCTATCAATTATTAGTAGACAAATATTTGAGTCAAATTTATACAGAATACAAATAGTTGCCTTAAGCTGAGCTATAAGTGATTTTCAGACTTTCCACATCCATTTTTGTACCTTCAGAGATTTCTTAACTTTTTACTGGTAGAAAAAAAGAATGAGTACAGGAAGAAATGCTGTAGAATTTTAGCAGTTTTTGTTATCTGAGATTTGAACTCAGAACTAACATGGGTTTTTGCAATTGCTTTTTAAAATAAATTCAACTCCCTATTTAAATCAGGCTGAACTGTAACTTGCTGCATTAAACTACAAATTGTATTGATATTCAAAGAATAGGTGGTCATATTGCAATTTCAACAGTGATAACACTGCATGTGGAGATAATATGTTTCCTTCACTCCAGCTAGCTCTGGAAAGACAGCTGAAGAACAGTAACAGTAGAGCTTCCAGTTTCTCAGGATTAATAGTCTTTCTTTGAAATATTGTTAGCAGATGAGAAATGTTCCAGGGTATGAGGAAAGGCTGAGTAATCTGGATCTGTTGAGCCTGGGGAAAAGAAGACTGAGAGGGGATCCAATAAATGTATATAAATATCTAAAGGGAGGTGGGAGGCAAATGGATGAGGCCAGGCTCTTCTTGGGGGTGCAAAGAGATAGAAATAAGGTGTAACGGCCTAAAGCTCAAACATAGGAAGTTCTATACAAACATGCAGAAGAATTTTAAGGTAGTGGTGACAGCACTGGAACAGGCCGCCCAGAGGAGTTGTGGAGTTTCCCTACCCGTGTGACCTATTGTAGGGTACCCGCTTTGACAAGGGGTTGCACTCAATTTCTTGAGGTCCCTTCCAACCCCTGCAATCCTGTGATTTCCAAGCACTGGGATTCAAACCAGCATCCCTGTTTCATGAACCCATCACACTCATCAGGTTATTAAGAAATTTTAAGCAATAATCAACAGAACTCAATGAAAAGATACATTCTACAAAGTATTTCTCCACTTTTCAGGCAGTTTGTTCAAGGACAGGTCAAGCTATTTGCTCCTTCCAGATTCCATCCACTGCTAGAAACACCATGACCTAAGCTACAACAGATGTATATAGAATGTACATAGCTGCCACTTAGCCACAGGAGACCGGACTGCAGAGCAGCTGTGCAGCTCACAGGAGACTGCCACTAAGGCTTGTTGTGGCTCCAGACCTTTGCCTATTCTCTCCATCCTAAGTGATATGCCAGGTGACAATAAAAGAGTAGCTAGGTTTTTGCCACACAGTGGAGGACCGTCCTTTACCCACAGCAAAGAAGCACAGAGCGCACAGGTGACAAGATGATGAGGGCACCCTTACCTGGAGTCCCACACGGATTCTTTTGGTTAGAGCACCCTCGGGGAAGGACGCCTGGACACGTGGCACCGTTGTGCTGCTCAGCACGCCGCCCTCTGGGCCAATTTGGTTACTTTCTTGCTTGATTCGTGAAACCACTGCAAAGTACTGAGGGAAATCCTTTGTGACAATCCTACAGATACGCTTCTTCTCTAGCTCCTCAACACTGTCCAGCTCTGGAGGGAGAAGACAGGTAAAACAGGCTCATATCAGATATATCTACCAGCTTGCAAGGTTTTTAACTTGCATTTATATCTTGAGAAGATTTTAAACATTTATTTACTATAGGAAAAACAAACACAACAGTGCTATTAATTATCAAGCATTGGTTTGCTCTGGGAACTTTTGCATATATCTTAACTCTCAAGCTCTCAGCACTGGACACACAGATATGCCAGAACACTGAAGCACATGACAGCTGCCCTGGGATGGCAGGTTGTTCACTGGAGCCCACTGAGATGCAGAGGAGACTGTCAAGCTTCTTTTCTCTCATTTACATCTGGAAGCACAGAAGTAAACTGATCATTCTGAGTAAACTTTCCAGAGATGTTTATTTCCTGCCTCCTCCCTCACACAGCTCTGGCACACAGAAAAGCACAGAAAATTGCAGGCAGTTCATGAACAAACTGTACACCAAGTGTAAAGACACCTGGAACAGAAACAGGACAGCAATAAGGAGAGCCCAGTGCCACATTCCCAGCACATAGGGTCACCAGAGTGCAGAAAGGGGCATAGTATATCCACTCATAGCAATTAAGTAGATCTTATGTAAGTATGTGCACAGAGGAAAACTGTGATGTGCGACAGCTACGAAACTGTAGCTATGTGTATATATATCCCCTAATGAAATCTCCGTGATACAGACAAAGGCAGGTAATTACATGACTGTCATGCATTTCTCGTGTAATTTTGTTACACTCTACCTTCTTAGATATTTCTGGGCTTTCCTCCAGCACTCCACAAGATGCCACTCTTATTTTCCTCCTTAAAAAAAGTACCATGATTCTAAACAAGAAAGTTCACTGCTCAGAAGATGACATTTCTACCAGATGCAGTAAGAGAAAGCTGGAGGACCAAAATAAGTACTATGACAATGGACACTTGTACAATTATTTACTTGGCTGAGACATTTTGCTCCTCTGAGCATGTAAGCTCAATTTCAAGTCCAAAAAATTTGAATATAAATTTGGTAAAATGTCAAGTTTTCCATTTTAAAACCTTCAATGGCTAATTTAAATTAATTGCTCAGTGTTACTGTGGATCATACAAACCTACCAGAAGAGGATAATTTCTTATCATAATGTCAGCTTCCATTTACTTTGACTCAGAGATGATATCTGAAGCCCCCTAATTAATTAGGTATTCTGCCTGCAGCCTCTGGAAGCAATGGCTTGTGCTGGGGACAAACTGGATTCTTAAATTCCCAGGCAGGTATAATCTTGATTGGTAAATCCTGTGTGTTCTTGCGTCAGTTGCTGGAGAATAAGTGCACTGTAAAATGCTCACTGAGATAGAGGATAATTAAAATTCTCCTGCAGTAGAAATTTTTATATAAGAACAAAGCCCTCTGAAAGCCCTCTGTAGCCTGGCAGGCACTCTCCTTTAGAAATGGAAGATGCACAGATAAGAGTGGCAAAACAACAGCCAGGCATGGTGAGGAGTTTGATCACATACACGGAAATTATGTTGGATATGTATCTGAGCTTTTACATGGATTTGCCCCCTAGAAAAACAAAGAAAGGAAATAAAAAATAAGACCAGAAAATGAACAATCTTTAGCTGCCTCTCCACACATGTAAAGAATGCAGCATTAGCATGACAGAATTAAAGAAACAGAGACAACACGGCTTGGGAAAGTCACTTTCCCAAACACACCTCATACATTTTACAGCTACAGAAATACTCCATCATTACTATTTTCCTCACCAGCTGATGCTTCATTACTGTGCAGTGCATTTCAATTAAAAAACTGAAAGGTTTTGTTTTCTTATACTTAAATCACAGAGGAAATACGCTATACACCTCATCTTACAGCAAAACAGAGAGAAATAAAGCAGAAAAGTAATGGCAGAATCGGGAGCATTCTTCCAGTGTCATGCTCTGGTATTGTGCTAATAGTCCAAAAAACACCTACTGCCATTAAGTTTTGGTAGGTCAACAGAAGGGTACACGCGTGCTCCTTGCAGAGGTCTTCTCCTGCCACCCAAATGTAAGATATGCTTATCCTAACGTAGCTGGTGGGAGCAAGTACCCAGAGATGAGGATAGAGGAAAGGAAAGGAGAGAGAAAGAAAGATTGCTTCTGTAGTCCCTTCAGCCCACTTGAGTGCTATAGGTCCTGGACAGGAGAGGAGAAATCTAGTTGTGTCCTCTAGGATCAGAGGGGGACCTCACGTAGGCTAGCTCAGGTCAAGGACAGCAATCACACCAGTTCTGCCAGGTGTGAGGCAGCTGTGGATCAAATTAATTCCTTCTCTGATTCTTTCTTACATTCAGGTAAAGTGTTTTCTGACTGCAAATGGAATTAGAGAAGTCCCAGAACACCTGCTTCATGACCTTCAAAGTGTCTTTATGTGATCCAGGATTGTACTTCTCTTACTACGGCCATACAAGTTTTGCTCACGTCTAAAAAGTAAATCCCACAGTTATTTAGCAGACCAAACAGCTCTTGGAGTTTTGCAACCCTCCTACAGCTCTGGTTAGAGCAGAGCTGACCTAGTCGCTGTACAGACAATGAAAGACAGAACAAACTTATGACACCAGTTTCTCCAGTAAGGAAACTGTTGTAATAAAGACGAAACACCCAGCAGGCAGTGCTCACATGGAAAATTACTGGAGATGGACAGATGCAAAAAGGGGAAGGGGCAAAGAAAAACAGAGAGTGCTGACACTTAAAAATGCTGGCAAGTCACTCTCTCAGCTTCACTATACAGAACTGGACACTTCCAATACCACAGCTAGCAAGGAAGTCTCATCTTCAAATGAGGCAATGTTCTTTACATACTCCTTTGCCTATTTAAGCAGTTTCTTATCTTGCTGTTCACAGCATGAGGTTTAACAGTGGTAAGTTTAAAAGCTTTTCTTGGAAACGTGGCAAAATCACTGCAGCGATTTATGGCGGTATTTTAAAATTCAAGCATAAACAAGGTCATTCTGGTCTTATCTGTAGATTTGAAGAACTATTTATGCAAAGACTCCTGCTTCACATCTGAAACCACACTGTGCAGCTGCAAGCATACTGTAGCCACAAATACATGCATTGCTTGGCTCACTCACTAGCTTGCAATTGTCCATCAAAAGTTTAGCTACCCTGGTGTGTGCATTTATGCTCACAGTTTGTCTACAGGTATAGAAAGGTCCCTGTAAAAGGAGCAAGAACGTAAAAAGCAAACACACATTAGACCTAAAAGAAGACCTGATTAAATGTAACCTATTTATAAGACAGAGAGCTTTTTCCTATATATGTATGTACACGCATATATTTTACTTGATTTTATTTTAAATAAACGTACTAGAGGTAAGAGCTGTGAATTACTACCCTCACACCCAGAATCAAGCTCATTCTATTCCAAAAAGGAACCCATGTAATGCTGATGCAACTACAGGTATAGCACTATCTTCTGAAAAAAATTAATTAAACAGAATTAATAAAATTAATCTAAACAGAAACCTGATGGTACCAAAGGAACTGACTCTTTGCATCACAATATACTGCTCTTCCATGGTAATAAAAGTTTTGCCATTATTTAATTCTACATTTAGTACCCTGAAGTATTGCCTCCTGTTCTGGATTATTGTGAGTCTCTGACAAGTTTTTCCAGCAGATGGTGCTGCTTCCAGTAAAGAACAGGCAGATTTTCAGTAGTCCCCACGGAGGGAGAGCAAAGATGTCCTCACTCTCATCCCCGCTGGCTGAGCAGAGCAGAGCAGGGAAAAGGACAATTAAACCAGAAAAGCAGACTGCATCTTTAAAAGTCAGCACATCAACTAGTCGAGAACACAAGTCTGACTGTGCTCCTTCCACACAGATAGAAAGAACCACTGAAACACAGCATGTCTAACACATAATAGAACAACTGCTTTTAACAGTTTTTTCTGCTTTTAACAGAAAAAATGGCTATTCCTGCAGCATGTTATTTGGAGGCGACTGCGTGAATTTCCGTCCAGTGAGACATTAAATTTTTAGAAATTACTGAGCATCTAGATGGTCATCTTTTTACTTCAGTTCAAAGATTGCTTCTGCCTCCAGATTTCATACCTGGAATCAACTTCTTCCAAAGCCATGGCTTCTGAGATACAAAACATTGCTTCAGAGCCAAGTCCAACTGAGATATATCACAATAATCCAGAAAAAAATAAGATAAAAAATGCTTGTAATTCTAGAAATCTGCATTTTATGTCAGCACTTGGAATTTTTTTTTAAGTAGAAAAGGTCTCCTTTGAGCAGGACAGAATTTTGTCAAGGCCCTTGTACTATTTTAATTCAGGGTTTTTTGTTTCTTTTTCTTTCCCAATTAAAGAAGGATTTAGAGAAAATGAATTGAACGAGTAATCAACACAGTGCTCTGAGCACACACTGAGCAACACACTGCTCATGACCGCAGTATTTATTTGTCCTTTTTCTCTCATAAATGATTGTCTGTGTTGGTAGACTACTTTTCTGTAGCTTGGAATTTAAGATGCCTAGTGCCCATGGTACTTTCCGTGACTCAGACTGTACTTAGAGCACTAATTTCAAACAGCAGTACCCTGGAAGGTAAGAGCCACCTGAAGTCCTTAGGAGTTGTAATCTGGCTCCAAATTTTGAAGCTTATTATTTTACGCTCCAAGTACAGAAGAGTCCATGCCCACCTCACCCAAAGTGATTTTATTTTCAATACGTGATTTTTCTATATGGCACCTCTGGGACCTCTTTCATAAGCAGTGTGAGTTGGAGCACTTCAGAACAGTGCTTTGTGCCTAGATTTCCTATTCCCAAACTGAACTCAACTCAGCTTGGAAAGCACACAAAGCAAATGAGCAAATTGTTAATCATTTCTGACTACCTCATCATGGACAAGGCACAGATACCTTACCCAAATGCCAAGCCTTTATTTCCTGTCTCGTATTGTAGTGCACAGAGAAGCAGCCGCCGCTGGTGAGATCTTTCGTTCAGAAAGGCTACTGCCTTCAATTCTGGAGCAGTTCTTACCTAAGCAACACCATCCTTGGTCATGCTTCACTGCTTTTAGGTACTTTTCTGTGACAAGATTTATCACATTTTTCCAAACCCAGTGACCCAACATCCGCAGCGTTTCTGCCTCAGAGCTTGTTGGTTCTATTAGATTTATTATACAGCTACATTAAGTAGTCATGTAATGAACACATCCTCCTCCTCTTTTTACATGCTTAGGTGCAGCTCAAGTAGTTCAAAATGACAATATTACACTAGCCCATTCTGCAAATTCCTATCTCAGATATCCAGATGCTAATCTCATATCTCAGATGCCCAGGGAACCTCTCACAACTGTTTTCCTTTCCATGTTTTCAAAGCTCGCTTTTTACTAAGGCTGCCCTCTTTAAACAAGGGAGACCAAGATCAAAGGCAGAGCTGGCTCACAGATAATTCTCATAGCTGCCATCCAAATCTGATCATTATCTTCAAACACTTCTGCCAATGATGGAAGAACTTTCCTGCAGCTTGTACCTCACTGCACAGTGACTTTCTGGAAGATGTTATCCACAGAAAATCCTGTGGATAAACCCTTATAGAAAAATGAAGTCCAAACTTCAGGCCATTTCATTCACAGTCAGATGCAAAGAGCTAGAGTAATGTTTTATCAACACAAGCGCTGAAAAATACTTGCTGGGAAAAGAAAGCAGTGGTGCCAAGGACTCTCTGCAGCCCCAGCCTGGCCTTGCTCACAACACGTCCGCAGGGACCATCTGTCACAGCATCTTCTGATGCACTGAGTACAGCTGAGCCCTCTCTTCTTCAGGGACTCTCACAAACATCCATATCCACACAAAACAAGGGAGCCAGATTTCCCAGATGGACACTGAGGCAGCAGGTTGTGTATCTGTGGGAGATGACCTCTAACAATAGCGATTCTAAGAAGAATGGACTATAGGCTGAGGCCTGCATCTGTAGGAAAACTGAACTGAACTGATAGTTACCTTTGGCTTGGAATGACCTTCACATGGCCCCATCTGAGCTGAAGAAACACACTTACCTCCAGCTGGGATGTTATTCTCAGCTCTGTGCTGTAAAGCAACTGTGCAGCTTTGCTTAAACTTGGCACAACTTCAGACCAAAGCTTAAGATTTATTCTAGGATGTCTCCAGGCCAGTGCTGAACCATTTCTCTATACAATCTTTCCATTTGTTTAACAGGTAACATACTGTATTCCCCAAAGTCAGATATCCTCTGCTCTGTTTTATTTTAGGTTACTTCAGTCTACTTACATTAGCAAGCCCTAAGAAAGATAAGGCCTGCTAAAACTGTGAGAAAATGTTTACCTTCATCCATGCCATTGAGTACTTCAGTTAAGTCTTCGTGCTTGCTGTCATACTGGTGCTCCTTCCACGTTTCACCATTTTCACTTCGAAGTACGATTAACTCTCTTTCCTTTCCTCGCATTGATCCAAAATGTGGGATTTCCACTATGACAGGACTAGACAAAAAAATAATCAAATTATTTTTAAACCATGCAACTCCCTACTGCCATTAATTTTCCTATGGGTGTTAAATCCTTAAGAAAACTACAATCATTTTAAATAGTAAGCATTGTTACAGAAAAAGTGCTTTTAAAATTGCCAAAGCTGCACAATCCTTTATCATTTAAACTGTAGATAATATATAACTTGATAATATTCGTACATAGCTCATTTTAAACATAAATCTCTTCAAATAACTGCCTAATGAAAAAAACATCCACAAATTTTGCTGAAGACCATTCTCCCCGTGCATTTATCCCAGGATGTGGGTGAACCAACCCTGCCTCCACAACATGCAGCACTGCTGACTTTCAATTGGCATTATTATAGCCAAAATTTGGAGTTGGTTCAAGGAATTTAAAGGAATCAACTTAGTTCAGCAACAGCCCAGCTATTCGAATGCATGCAAATGCTATTGACTGCAGCAGAAATTGTGTGAGCATGTAGCTTTTAGATTTCAAACCAAGTCTCAAACTTTACAAACAGGTTTTTTTCTCATTAGTTTCACTTTCTGGTTCTCATGCCCAAAATCACAGCTGCAGCATCTGCACTATAAACATCACCAGGGAATGTTTAGATCCTTACAGAATGGATTTCTCTGAGTTTAGCAACACTGCAACCACATTTAGATAAGTTACTGTCAAACATTCTGGGGGAAGGAAGGGGGACAGGAAGGTGGTTAATAGTACACCTATGTCACCAGACAATATACCTTCAACAGAGGACTGCAAGTGCATTACTGAACAATAGTTGTGAACAACTGACAGAAACCACCATTCACTTCATGTGCCATTCCTGAACAAAACAGACACTTTTGCCAAACACTTCACAGGCAAGATATGCATTTTAAAGTATGCTAAGACATCTGACTGAAATCACGCAGTAAGTGAACAACTATGGATTATGCAGCTTTAAGACATTTAAATAGACAGTATCATCATTTTCCTACAGAGGTTGTAAAATATTTCACCTCTTTGTTTCACTCAGTTGAAAGAAACACCACATGATGGGAGGAGTATGCAGCACTTCTGCACTACCAAACACCAGCCAAGGTGCTAGGCTGCAGTAACCAATCGATTATTTGAGTACAGAAATCACAACAGCCATCGTCAGGAGAAAATATAAATTGGAAGAGCCAGATTTCATACTCTACACTGTTTGTCCCCACAGAAATTATCAAAAGGCAGTTTAATTTATACGTATTTTAGATGCTTTTAAGAACACCCAGGCTGTTAATCCAAACTTGAATCTTTTAACAAGAAATAGAAATGTATCTGCTGCCTCACTGTGCACAGCAAATAAATACAAAAAATTCAAATACATATTCAGATATTTACTCTCTAGTTCAAAAGGAGTCCGAACTGAAAAACTAACACTGTAGTACAATCTTTGCAGGCTAATATTTCAGATACTGTCTCTGTAAATATTTAGAAACCACACA
Organism: Centrocercus urophasianus; assembly: GCF_019232065.1. Lineage (NCBI taxonomy): Eukaryota > Metazoa > Chordata > Aves > Galliformes > Phasianidae > Centrocercus > Centrocercus urophasianus. The sequence goes on along the minus strand of NW_024884722.1, from coordinate 27,252,347 downwards.
ATTTTGTGCATGACATTTAACAAGAATACTCAGTGAGAAGGTATTAAACAGGTATTGAACACCAAACACTCACCAATATTTTGTAAACCTAATGCAGTAAATTTCACAGTATGGTTTGAAAACAACATCAAAAATGTATGGAAACATTCTTACATTTTAGACCATACCCTGCAGCTCCTTTGGGTTGCATTCTTGGCGTTAAAAATCTATTTTAACAAGATGACTCTTGCAGTTTGAAAATAATAGTATCTCTTCAGCCTTGTTAAAATAAAGTTATTCACTCAATGAGATCTTGAATAATCTTTTATAAATAATAGACTTTATACGACCACATTTTACAATGCTCTTCCCAAAACAGACTCACTCAAGGCCTGTAAATACCTTCTCTACTACAGGGTTGAAATTAAAGGACTGTCACCGTGTATTAAAATGTATTTGATGCAGTTGAAACACTTCAAATTTAAAAAATTACAAAAGCACAGAAGTTATGAAAGCAGAATGCTGGCAGTGAATTTTACATGCCTGTAAGCACAAGGTAGTAGCAGAGCTATATTAAATCAAGCCACTATGATTTTCTTTCAGTGACATAAGTCAACTGAAAGCTTTAGAAAACTAAATAAATAAATAAATGGGAATAACGAAAAATTGGAAACAAAAGAAAAACTGTAGACATTCTGTATCTTTTCCGTATATATCCTACCCAATAAATTTTGTTCCTTGTGGACCAAGCTGCAGGATTCGGCTAACCATGCTCTCGCCCTCATTTAGAGGGGGAGGAGATTTAGGAAGATGCAGTTTACTGAATAACATCCATGCAGCAGGAAGAGAAACAAGAAGGGGAAATTAGGAACAAGCTGTCATTCCCAACAGAACCGGCAGTTTACACCAAGGTGCCACTCACGGTAATGAACAAAATTTATAATTAGGAAAAAAAAAAGCCACATCATAGTGGATTGTTTCCCCTATTTTAAGCTTTAAAAAATGTTAGTTCTTAGCATTTGTGCTCCTTGATTCTCTATAGTAAGTGCTCTGCCATCACCCTCCGTGGCCTTGCTACGTGGGAGGAAGAGAAGCAGCTCGCAGCAACTTGGGCAGAAGCCATGTATGCACTATGGCACAGGGAACTGAGCTCAATGTTTGGGCCCCTGTGACTGTTTAGGACGCACTTCTGTGACAGTGACATCTCTCTGGCACTCTGTGAGCGAGAGGGTCAAAATGTGCTCTGGGTTACAGGCTCACGAGTCCTCCTGACTTCAAAAGGAGGTTGCACAAGTAGCTGGGGGCAGGGATCCGGCCTTTTCACGTCTTTCCTTACCTTTGGCTTCTCCCTGCAGTCATCATAGAGGCAAAGCTCATCTTAAAACACAAAGGTACTTTCAAGATAGGTACTGCAGTTTGGCTTTTTTTTTTTTTTTAAACTATTTTAAGATAAGTAACCTAATCCTACATGGCCAAATGAGGTAAAGTCAATGTTTAACTTCTTAGATCCACAGAATAACAGAAATGGAAGATGCAACACCAGTGTGAACAATGAAATTCATAGAAGAACTCACCCTAAAAACTGTGCCCCTGCCGGCCCCATTTCTACAAGTCTACTTGCTAATCCTTCTCCTTCAACCATTGGTGGTGGGCTGGCCAGCTTATGCCTCTTTACCAAGCGGCAGGTGATGCGGGTTGGTGCTGTGCATTTGCGTGGTGGGATGATAATTCTCATTCCATGATGACGACTACCTCTCATCGAACCCCCGCGGGCATCGACCATAAAACTAACCAGGAAACTGCAGGGAAAAGGAAACAAGTCATTAAAACTAGTCATAAAATAAGCAGGGAAAACATCAGCAAAAAGTCAACTGCCACAAACTTAAAAGCTTATCGGAAAAGTCCTCCCAGTCCCACATAAACTAAGAAGAACATAATAATTTATTTATACTTACATGTTAACTATTGGTTAAGAAAAGCAGGAATTTCTAAAGGTCTAGCAATATTATAGTGAAATATCAGGTGAATGATCAGGTGCTATTGAGTAATTTGGATTAGAGAGTTCACAAGTAGCATATTAGTAGTGTCGTATTAGAATTTAAGATCAGCCCTCTGTTATTGTTATCTCTACTGTCCAAAAATAAGTAATGATCCCCACATGCAGAAAGGAACCAGACAGCGTAGAAAATGGAGAATCAAAAGTGCACATTGTTGTAGGGGTCTCAGCCTTCACAACCTCCTCAAATTCTCATCTGCAAACACTTCTGCTGGCTGACAGAGAGTGCTGGCACTGTGGGTGACAGTTGGAGCTACAGTTGCTTCCGCTGATGGGGAACGAGTAAGAATATCAGGAATGTAACTAGCTTTAGACTGCTGGCACTCTTGAGAAAACCATGCCATTAGCCCTCTGTGAAGATGATGTTCCTTAGCAAAAAGCTGCATTAGGGGAAAAAACATTCTTTCCAATGCCAAATTTTCCAATTAATAATTAAAGAATAAGCAATTACATTTTTAAAGGGTAAGTGATAGACTTAAAAATTGAATTACTTTTAATAGCAAGGGAATAATAATAATATTGAGAAGAATAACTGCTAATAGTCATGGACTATTTCATCTGTGAAATGCTGAGCAGCAGTGTATGTGAAGCATTACTGTCCTTAACAAATCACAACAGTGATAGCAAACTGGAGCCTCCTTCCAAGGCTGGCAACACACTTCACCCTCTTTCAAAACTGCAGCAAATAATTCCTCCAGTTTAAGGGGATCAAAACCTACAGGTTACTTAATGGCTAAGGGGTTACTAGGGTGCTCCTTTGAGGTTCCATTCTCTCTAGAACATAAACTACAGACAGATTCAGCATCAACAGGGACAAGAGTTACAAATTCAGCCTTGGTGCCTGTCCATTTTTTTGTTTGTTTGCTCCTTCTGTATGATGCAAAGATGCTCACATAGCTGTCACATCTGCTGAATAGCTTCAGTATTTTCAAGGCTGTTGCCAAAACTTCCAGATCTCACAGGCTAAATCTTCACAAGACTAGAAGGTGAATCCATTCCATTTCCTGGCTCCCTACTGTTAACATAATGCAGGCTAAGAGCCAATAATCCAGGGGGGTCATGAAGATTCTTTAAAACAAAAAACAAAACAAAACAAAAACAAAACAAAACAAAGCCAAACCAAGTGCTTTTAAGTGTGTATGAAAATTTATGTAAGAAAGTTTGATTTGCTTTTGAGACCAGCAGGATATCAAAAGTAACAGCTGACATGCAAGTGGCAAGCCCTGCAAAAAAGACACATTTGAAAGTCCTGCCAACGTGGGTGGGAAAAATTTGCACAAAAGCAGGAGCATAATCAAAACTTTGTATTGAGTGTACTGTAGGAGGCAGGCACATAAGGAGGTCAGCTGTAAATATATGAAGCAAGAAAAAAGTTGTCCAACTGAATTATAGAAAAAAATTGCTAGGCTGCCCTTTTTCAAATTAAATTAAAATGCATCAATAGAGATAGGAAGATAAAGCACACCTCCCAGATGACCCTAACTCTAACTTATCAGTCTTTGTGCTACACATACTTTAGAAGGCTGAAGCATGGAACAATGTTTGTCTGCTCTAGCATTAGATAAGGAGGTTGGTGGCCCTGCATGCGAGAGTGGAGTTGGAGCTTGATCATCCTTGAGGTTGCTTCCAACCCAAGCCACTCTATGATTCTATGATTTGTCATGTCTTACACTAGTTTTCATACAAATAAAATGTGCCTACATTTCTCTCCTAGAGAAAACACTATGTATACCACTGAACAAATTCAAGTGCTGCCACTAGGTAGCCCAATTCCTAATAAAAGGAATTATGTTTCAGTGGAATGTCTGCTGAATGGTTATCCAAACGCTTTCAATATTTTAACTATATTAAAACCAATATCACTGACTTTTTAAATTACAGTATAAGTTACAGTAACTTAATATTTATAGATACAAGATGTTAGATGTCCTGCAAACCACTGACTAGAAACTTATCAGTTTGCTAACAATGGGCTGTAAACAATCAAAAACAGCAGCTACAGAGAGCCTAGCCTCACTCCCCATTGCTCACTAACTGCTACTAGCCAGTCATTCTGTTTTTTCACCCTGCAACTGCTCTTCATGGTGAGCACTGATGGGATGAGGCAGATGTCACTGAACCTGTGGGGAAAGTAGGCTACAGTTGGTCTTCAGAGCTGGCAATGAGCCAGCTTGTGACTAGCTGTGAAGAGAGTTCAAGACAATCCATTATCATTTATGAAACAAAGTAAAATACTGAGAGGGGACTCACAGCCCTTGGTCTCTGAAGGGAAAACACTGAGAGAGGAATCCGCTATAGTTGTGCCATGATGGCTTTTTAGAAATGCACTTGGCTTTGGTCTGCAGAAAGATAGAACCAACTCTGTTGAGAGAGAAGCACAGAGCGAGAGGCTGGAGCATCCCTTCAGGGTGGCCGCAGCAGCTGTGCTGAGGGGCACATCTGGCTGGAGTGCACAGCGAGGTGGGGCCTCCGGGGAGCTTGGCCTGATGGCTCAGTGCAAGGCAGCGCTTTGGAGAGCTGCCTATCGTCTATGTGATTACTAACATGCTAAGTCAGCTCATAATTAATACAAAAGTTCTTCATCTCACACAAAAATGCCAGAGCTTCCATTCAGATAAGACGCCCCTGCATCCACATGACTTAAGAGATGTAAGTATGTAACCATGGATTTTTAAAAATCTAGGCACCTAAATCAACTGACACGGTATACAAAAATCAATGGAAGTTAGACATAGCTATAAAAATTGGACCCAGACTTCCCAGGTGTATTTATTTAGGTTGTATGGGGATAGGTGGGCAGGGTTTGATGGCAGGCACTTACACTGCCCAGCCTGGGGCTCAGCAATGCTCACAGCAAGGGAAGATCAGCCCCTGGCACAAGTCCACTCCCCAGCAAAGGAACCAGCCCTCTTACAGCCAGCGAGGGTGTCTATGCCACACTACAGCCTTCTGTGAAGATAAAACCCTTAGCAGATCAGTCTTGGTGTGTATTGATCCCATATAAAAGTCACTATTGTTGAGATTATAGTAATCCTCTGTTTAGTTCCCTGATTAGTATTTTATCTTTTCAAGCAGGAACAATAATTTTAAACAGTATTTCATGCACTTTCTATCACAAAGATTAGTAGTCGATGCTTACCTACATTAATGCTGTACTAATAATGGAAATTACAGTATGATCTCTAAACACAAATGCTAAATGCTGGTGAGCATTTCTACTTGAGTATATGGAAGGGATGAGGATGTGGGCAGATGCACTACAAACATCTACATACACTCTGACTGTGGGAAACAAGTTTAGAAAAAAAAAAAAAGATGAGGATTCACAGAAAGCACAGAGTTATCACCTTGAATCATACTGGGGAAGTGGAGAGGAATAGCTGCAAAATAATTTAAAAGCAAATGGGAAAAATTAATATAAGATAATTAGAGGCAAGCAACAGAAAATATCAATAATAAGCGCAAAGGAAAAGTATCAATCAGAAAAAAAATAACAAAAGTAACATGTTTGAAGTTCAGCTTTAAAAATGATTTGGCTTTTGCTTCGCATATCACAAACCATGACATAAAATACACCACTCATGAAAAAGAACAAACTATCTGAAGGGAAGTTTTCATTTCACTGGTCAGCACAAATCTGTAACTGCTCTGAGAAACACAGAAGTTCATGGAATAGTGAAAAGCATGTGAGATTTACTCAGGTCAACAGAGAATTTACTTCAAAAGAACTTCTTTGATTCCCAAAACAAGTTTCACTGTGTGATATAAAATCAGGTATTGTGCTTTTCTATAGTCGTTTATTTTCCAAAGTATAGCTTATAAAATATGTATGGCAGAATATCTGAAGGGAATATCAACCTTTGCCATTCATGACACTGCTTTCAAAAATAAATTCTCTCTCTAAAAAGGTTGGAATAATTAACTTGAATATGACACTTTGCAAGACTGGATCACGCATTTTTGAGTTTCTCAGTTAGGGAGAGAGTAACACATTCATTTCTTTCTTTGGGCTCAGGAAATCAAGGAGTTTAAAAGAGCAATAAGAAGAGAGCACAGCCACAATTTGACTGGGAGGTCACAAGAAGGCTCACATCTGAGAGCTGGAGGTCACCATGGTGAAGTGGATCTACCCTTTCAGAAGCTTCACAATTCACAGCATATTTTAATGTCTTATTTACAATGGACTCTGTTCAAAACATGCTGGCAGAACAATTTACCTGCACCCAGAAAGAAAAACATTGAATACTGTCTTGGCTTAAAGAAAGGAAAAACCAGAAGAGTCAAAATTACTGCAAGCACTTCCTTCTCTCTTCCCCTTTCACTGATACATTGCTGGATACATACAACCTGCTGCCCCAAATTCTCCTTCTGCCTGAGTTTAGAAATGGGAAGAAACATCGATGCTCTCTTCCGGCAGCAGGTGCAAGGGGAAAGGAGCTAGCTGAGGCAGCAGGCTGCAGAAGGGTGGCCCCACTATGGCATGCTGCAGGCTCAGGAGAATGAGGAATGTGGAGGGCAGTGAGGTCAGGCTTCAGCCACAGGGTGACCCCGACCCCGAGGGCTGCTGGCAGCTGGGGAGCCAGCTGTCACATTTCTGCCTGCGGGCACAGAACAAGCAGGGACCAGGTGAGGGGACTAAGCAGGAAAGGAGTGGATTTTCAGAAAAGAGAACTCATTTTTTTAATGCCTCCCAGAAATGCCAAGGTACTGGAAGATGCAAGATGAACATCTGGCGGTTACCCCTAGATGAAGATAATGAGGACAATCAAACAGTATCATACTATCATTGGAGATCACGATAGAAAACAAGAAAAAAGGTGGTTTTTTTTTTTGTTTTTTTTTGTTTGTTTGTTTTTTGGTTTTTGGTTTTTTTTTACTAAGAAAGGAACTGAGTCTCAGTATCATTTCAGGTGGACTTTATCCATAAAATGTAACAGGCTAGAAAAGCCACACCTGGTGGCAGTGGTTCGGTGTTTGGATTCTCTCCCTTACCATCTCCTTTCTCCTCTGCAGCCCCATAGTTTTCTGCACAGCTGCAGGTCTGCAGGCCTTCCCCTCCAAACAGCAGTCTTAGCTGCAGGCATTAGCGGGGACTCTCAAACAGTTAATGCAAAAGATCCCATGTCCACAGACTGTATGTTTTGAAGGGCTGGAAGCATTAAAGAGCACATTGAACAAAGTGGTTCTAGACGACCAGCAGAAGGCAAACATCAGCTCTATTCTGTACCAGGAAGAAGAAGAGCCAGAAAATTTTAGGCCATCATTCTAACATCGATTACTGCAAATATTCAGGAGTAAATTATCCAACAATCAATTTATGGGGACAATGACAACCAACGTATAGGAATAATACAGCGATTAGAACTCAACTACCATCAACAATTCTCAAAACAAGAATAAGCCAAAATATTTACTGAAGAGTAACATACATCAAATTGAATCAACTACCTTCTTTTACAGGGCAACTTATCCAGTGGATGCATGGAAATTCTGTATTTGTACTCCAGTAAGCATGTGAGGCACAGTACATATAAGTGCACAAACACTTAACAAACAGCCTCAGAAGAGCGACTCTTTGTGTTTTCCTGCCAAACTGAAAGGAAAATTCAAGTGGGGATTTCACTGCACTGTCCTGGGCCAGGCCAGGCACCAAGCTAGTGTCTTCATTCATGATTTGAGCACTGGACAGAAAGGTCTGAATAACACTTTGGAAAAGAGGAGCAAAATTAAAAGCTATCTTGCTAAAATGGGTTCTGATACCAGCAATCTAAAATACAGTAAAGGTAAGTACAAATAGAAGAAACCAAACACATAAGCACAAAACATAGTAAAAAATACCTAGATTGCAGAACTTCAGAAAGAAACTAAGAAATGCGTGCAGGTCAAACATGTCTACTAACAGAAGCTGCAATTACCAAAACAATAAGTGTCACTGTGGGATTCCTTAGGACTAGCTGTGCCATGTGTCAGACACAGAAGTAGCAATCCTACCCTATTCAGTACTGATGATGTCTCCTCTTTGGGAGCCTGATGCCCAAACTGGTTTAGAAACAATCAATCATCAAAAAGAGAGAGGCAGGGGATGCCTGCAAGAATCCCGTGGTGTGCAGGAAGCACCACCTAGCAAGACCTGAGATATTACAGTTTACAAAAGAGAAGAGAATGCTCCATTTTTTTCCATTTTATGTTCCACAACATAAAATATTGTAAAGAGACTACTAAGATACCGTACTCCACAAATACCAGTGATAAGACAAGAAATAGGCTTAACTGGCAAAGAGACTTTGAATATCAAGGAAAGAAATATTGTAACAGACAGTGAGACAAAGAAGCTAGAAGACCATAGATCTTAAGTGGCGATGAAGAAACTGATCATATTTCAGGAATAGGTTGCTTACATTTTATCCTGCCATAAAACAAATGGGTGGCCTGCGAGCTCTCTGAGGTCCCATGGAAGGTCATATCCTTCCGTGCTTCCAGGCTTCAACTTTTCATTATGAAGCTACTGATATTTCAATTCTAGCACTGAACATACGCAGTGTTTTAGTAAATCAAGACCTCGAACCCCACCAATGCATAGTTCCATTCAGCTCAAGCAGGTGTTTATGCTTATTGTGGGCCTGTGGCTTTAGGTCTGTGGGACTTATTGTTACCTTGGAACTGAAATTGTTTGGTTTGTGCTGGAGACATTTTCATTATAAGAATGTAATTAGTCACAAAGTGGGGAAGTAGATTAAAAAGATATGAAACTTTATGCCCTGATCCTGAAAATTATACAATCAAGATTTATAGAGGACAATCTTATATGCAATATTATATTCAGCTACATATTTATTTGTAAATTTTTATAACGTGCATTCCAAAATTACTCCTGTTGCATTTAATCAGGTTTGTGTGCTACTGCCAAGAAGCACTGTCAGCACAGTAATGATTCTTGTATAAATGACTGAAGTCAAACCATGTATTTTGGAGAACAGACAGGAGTATAGAGACATACATAAAACATGAAATTAAAGCCCCTCATTCTTCCTGTAAGAAAGAACAAAAGGCATTAATGCTATGACTTCATGCTTCAAATAATTTAATATAATTCAAACAAAATCACCTTACAACATTTGAAAGCATAAGCAACAGAAAAAGCAAAACATGACTATTAAAGAGAAGCCTGTGGGATTACCACGTTTTTGGCATTCAGAAAATAAATGCAGATGCGAAGTTCTGGTTTGATAAGCAACAATTTAGCCTGACTCCTGTTATTAAGCACCCACGTTGAAGCCAGTGTGAATTTTGCCACTGGCTTCAACTGGAGCAAGAACAGGCATGTCATCAGCCATCACAGAACACCATATTCTTCATCTAATACATTTCCACATTTAAACATACAGGAAATCTGCTAAATGACCTACCCAGAATGGATGGGACTTGAAACAAGGTTAACATTGTCCAAGGTGTCTGCAGCCCAGCTGTAGTGTCTGAGAGAATCAGAATCAAACTCCCTCTGAAACGTCAGGTGCTTAAAAAGCAAACAAACAAAAAAACAAACGTAAGATGTAAAACACTTGTCTTAAATACAAGCTTATTAATATAATTCCCTTACATTTAGATCCGTCCCCTTTCCTATAGCCAGTATCCTAGGTGCTAAATTACTAGAAATTCCTGAATAGAAATATGGAACCCAGAGAGAAATTTATCTCATGTCTTCAAACTTCTTTTCAAAATTTCTTTTGCTAGCTCTCACCGGTTCCTTCAGTTACACGTACACCTCTCTTCAATCTGTATTTACACACACAAAGTTAAAGACGACTGAAAAAATACTACAGATTGTACTACAATCATATGCTATATAAACAGGCAGCATATTATTCCCACACAGAAAATGCCACTGCCCAGATCCTTACTCGAGCACAACTTCTATCCGTACAATCAACACGGGCACTATCCTGGAGTGCCACCATCCCTACTCATCTGTATAAAAATAGTTATAACCCTGTGTAGCCCTGGCACACCAGTGCTCTAATTAAACTGTCTCATCTGACCGACACTGAAGCTTAGTTTGGTTCTGACTACTGCCTGTAGACATGAGTGCACGCAGGCTTCGCATGTCCTGCAACAATGTCTCACTCTGTAAATCTTCTGTACAGCAAAGCCATTTGTGGCAAATATATATATATATTTTTGTCTTCTTTTTGTCACCCTCCCCCCCCCCCTTATTTTTTTCCCCTAGGAAATTAAATAAATCACATCTGTAAGTACTGTTAGATTATATTTCCAGGGCAATATGAAACCATTTATGCAACCACCATTAGAAGTTACACAAATAAAACTAAGTCAAGATACTGCCATGCAACACACAGACCATCCTCCACCAAGATGGTGTTACAAACATCAGTGTATCCTCCAGGCAGGTTGTTTTCTGATGACAGATAACCACAGGCTGATTTCTCCACTTTCTTTCTCAATACTGTGAAGACTAAAACCCCATGGGCCGTTTTCAAATTAAATTCCATGACTACCACTCAAACCTGAGCCAAACACAAACGCACACCTCTGCAGAGAGGAGTTTTGTAACTTTCACTTTTTAAAATTTTTGTTAATGTACTGGCATACGGAGGTATTGTAAACGTATTAGTTTGAATGGAAATGCCAGCATTAGTAGTAAATCTATAAAGCCAGTCATAAAAATCCTGAGATACTTCTGTTCAGAAGCTTCCGCAAGAAAAGCAAACAGACACTGATCTGTTGTTGGTCAGAACCTGCAACGTTCCTGTTACTTCTTGGAGACCTCATTGGGGCCTTCCAATATTTGAAGGGAGCATACAAATAGGAGGGGGAACAACTGTTTACGAGAGTGGGTGGATAGTGATAGGACAAGGGGGAATGGTTTTAAACTGAGCCAGGGGAGGTTTAGGTTAGATATTAGGAGGAAGTTTTCCCATACAGAGAGTGGTGACACGCTGGAATAGGTTGCCCAAGGAGATTGCAGATGCCCCATGCCTGGAGGCATTCAAGGCCAGGCTGGATGCAGCTCCGGGCAGACAGGTCTGGTGGTTGGCAACCCTGCCTGTGTCAAGGAGGTTGAAACTAGATGATCATTGTGGTCCTTTTCAATCCAGGCCATTCTATGATTCTATGATACTCTGGGGTTTGATACTCTTTGGACATTTCTTGCAATTAAATAAGCACCCCAGGCTTACTCCCACAACTGACAAGATTATAATTTACTGCTAATTAGTAGCAATATCTGCAGGGGACAGCTTCACTTTATCATCTGTCCAACACTATAGCACATGTTTTCAATGCCTCCTTCTTTTGCTACCTTAAGCTCTTTTATTAGGATCTTCTACCAGTCTTTGTACTGTGAGATATGCACTTGAGGCCTGATGGTTCAATCACAGACAACGGTAACAGGCAAACACACTGCTAAGTGTGGCACACATTGACCACAAAATACACCAAGAGATGTAACAGATAAAAATTAATGCCATTTAAAAACAATGGTGATTAAACAACGGCACTGAATTTAATTAGCACTACTTTGAAAAATGTGTTATAATTCAGTTTAATGAAGACAGTTTTATAACTCCTTCCAGTAGAATACATGGGACTCTTCCACATGCCTTTAAGAGCCTATGGTTTAGACACAAAAACTGCCACTGTGGATTTCTGTTGTTCCAAGTCACCTAATTTTGTAAGAGCTCATACCAAATACACAATTACTTTCTGACTCCAGAGATGTTGGGATCTGGATGTGGTATCAGAAATTGTAAATATTTAGATAAACAAAAATAAAAAATAGCCCACCACATAGATTTTGTAAGACATGCATTAAAAAGGAGGAAAAAACAATTTAGTGTTTGTCATTCAGATGTCCATTGAGCTATAACTGTCCCTGCACTGAGGTCCAGGCATGCAAAAACATACAGAAAACACAGGATTGCATTTGCTGTAACAGATGAAAAATGTCAAAGGTTCACGAGCACTGTAGGGCCATATGATTTTCAAAGAAATACCACCTCTCTAAAACAATCTAATCTAGATAGAGATGCTGCTATCCTCACGTAAGTTGCCATAAGTTTACTTGCATGTACACACAGGGCTCTTTGCTGTACTCCTACAGGGTCTGTACATGAGGTGAACTTCTTTGGTGCATTCCTTTCCGACAGAGTGCATTCGAGTAAATCTTTGGGGCATATTTACAGCCAGCAAAAGCACAAAAACTGCAGCCAATAATTTTGGCAGAGAAACAGACTAATAAAAGCTAATGGCTGGACAAACACATCTTACACACAGCACACATCTGCTGATCTCATTCCGTTGACCTGCTGAGGTGTTGGATTTTCCAGGCAGGCAAAGAAATCTCCCAGTGCAAGCTGCAGTATGTATGAGCAGTCCAGAAGACAGTACATCATCTGTGATACCGAACTGCAAGATTTGTCCCGGGTTTGGTCAGGGCAAAGCATTCCCTACTTGGACTGAGGGAGATTAAATATGCATTGATAGGGGGTGTGTTGTTGTCAGATGCAAACGCGTGTACTAAAATGCTGACAGTTCTGTTGTCAAGGATCCTGCTGGTTGCATAACCAAATATCCAGGCTGTGTAATATCACAGTTCAGCAAATGGAAGAATTTATGCTTCCTCCCAGATGAATTTATCCAGACAGAAGAGATTCAGCAAGCTGCTATGCAATGTACAGCCTGATTCATCGTGCCTGTGGCTGATGTAAATTATTCCATGGAGAATGTTGCTCAGATTTGGTCTGAGTTACAGTATCCATGGTAACGCACTAGGACACACAAATTTTAACTTTACTCTAGCCAGGTTATGAGGCACAGTATGGCCTGGACTCAGCTTTCCCTGTTGAAAAGAATCAGCAATAAAGAACCAAGTTCAAACAACGAAGATTGTCTTGACTTCTTTGGCAGTTCTTAGAAAATCCTCTCAAACACCCAACCCCTCATGATAGCAGCCAATATCAGCAAAAAACAGTCTTAAATCTTCCTCACGTGACCCTTTTTAGACTTCCAAGTCTCCCAGTGGTCTGGTGAAGAAGCGGTCATGGGATCTTCTGATGCCACCTTAGCAGCAATTTGACAGTTGTCCATCTTTAACATCCTTTTATTTCTGGTAATATTAATTCCCTTTATCCTGAGAGCTGCTGTAATTAACTGTACATGCTTTACAACAGAAGAGAAGCCATTTATACAAATAAGTAATGGCTTGTTACTTCTTCTAAGCTATGTAATACCCCTCATACCCCGTATGAGCTTCCAGCTGGTCTTTTAAGATAAGGTTTCGACCCACTGTGAACTTTGTTCCTATGACTTTCATAGATGCAACATGATTCTTCTTCTTCCTTTTCACTGTGAAAGCAGAGATTACTTGGAAACCCAGTAATGTGCAAAAGGAGGGATGGGAAGAACAAAGGCAGGAGTATTCTCCCTCTCCCAGATGCACTCTTCCCACTTCAGCCAAAGCATCATAAATTTTATCCAACTTCCTTTGATATGTTTAGGTTGACAACTTTCTTGAAGAACAAGAAAATTCCCAAGGACAAACTTATTTTTTTGTCAAGACTTCAAGGCTGGCAAAAGCCATAGCATAAAAAATGTTAACAGTGTCCCCTTTCTCAAGAAGATAATTCATTGTTTTATTGTTGTTTGTTTTCAGGGGAATCGTTTTACAAACCTCTTGAAAAAGCTTAGAACTAGGAATGACATTGTTCTCACCATTACCTTCACCATTTCTTGCTCTCTTGGATACAAGAAACTTGAAGTTTGTCTAAAAAATTAAGACTAACATAATATGCAAAATTAGACTGTTAAGACAGGCATCCAGTCTGACTTCATTTTGTATGACAGATTTGGACCGGAGTTGAAGTGCAATAATTGCACAACCGCTGCTGGACAAAAACTAGAATTACAAAAATATGAAGATTAAAAATGCAAAGAAAACAGCCTGATCTCTACTGCTCAGCATTAATACTTTTAAGTGAAGAGGCACCATTGCAAGCAATTCTCCAGAAAGAATGGAGGTCCATAGCCATTTGTACAGAATGTGACATTTGCTCTAAGTTGAGCTACTGTATGCAATGGGGTGTTGCTGCAACCTCTCCATGCACAGAGAAGTCACTTTTCATTGTCAAGTTGTGTTTTGTAATAAAAGCAGGTTAACAATACACACTTTGAACAATGTTCTTTAGGAGTTATTTAGCACAGTGTTTCTTGTAGGTCTTGTTATTTGATCAAATGCATCATAGCTGCCATCAACTTTTATGATAATCCCGAAAACAACCAGAATCCTAAAACAAAATGTGTTCTCAGACTGGAGGGAAGGCTTCCCTCTCCTATGTTATGTCTATCACATCAGGAAGATTTAATGAAGGCTTAGGAGAAAGAATTATCAAAGGAATTTTAGGTTCTCAGACCTGAAGTACTATTACTGAGCTGGCTGTTATTGATCAAGGTTATTGAAGGCTTACGGCACTTCATTTGGAAGTAACGATCTAATAATACACAAAGGCTAATGCCTCCTATTGTATTATGTTGGCCCACGACATCAGAGCAGATGTTGGTGGGATGGTAGTAGAGGCTGAACCTTCCCACCAATATTCTGTCACATTTTGTTGCTGTGTGACAGATGGCAGCAGAGAAACAGTCATTTGACATCAAAGCATGTATGTGGTGAGCGGTGCATTTCAGCAGTGGTGACAGCAGTGTGAAAGACAAGCCATATTCCAGATGACCATGCACAGCTGCCACATCACAAAATGAAGAGTGTCTCAGTCACCTCATGTGCACAGATCAGTGGATTACAACCAATGAGCTGCACACAGAGCTGCATATCACCTTCAACGCATTGGAAACGATGGTGGCAAAGCTGGAATATTGCAAAGCTTTTGTCAGGTGAGTCCCATGAATGTGAACAGAAAGAACAGCATATGCAAGTTTTTCAGGACTTAGTCAACCAATACAAGTCTAAAGAGGGCAGCTGCCTGGACCACATCATTAACAGTGACAAGATGCAACGTCACCACTACAAGCCATACTCAAAACAGCAATCCATGGACTGGCAACAAGTGAATTCCCCATTGAAGAAAAGTTCAAGATGCAGCCCTCAGCGAGTAATGTTCACTGTCTTCTGCAATAGGAAAGAAATGATCCCTCTGGATGGATTTCCTGGAATCTGGACAAACCATCAACTCTGACCGCTACACTGCAATACTAAGGCTGAGGGCTTGAACTTTCAGAGTCAGGCCAGAAAAAAAGACAACCTTTCTCTTGCAACAAGAGAATGCCAGGCCTCATCCCAGTTTGAAGACCGTGGAGCATATTGCCAATCTTGGCTAGACTATTCCATCAGACCCACCAAATAGTTCAGATTTGGTACCTTCTGAGTTTCATCTACTTGGGTTCCATGAAAGATGGGCTGCATGGGCAATATTTTAGCAATGATGTCACCACAGCAACTGTGAAACAGTGGCTCACCTCCACTGGTGCAGATTTTTATGAGCGCAGCACGCATGCTCTTGCTCATCACTGGCAAATATGCATAGCTAATGGTGGTAACTACGTTGAAAAACAGTGTTTTGTAGCTGAGAATTTGCTCTATCAAATGAAAAACTGCTCTATCAAATAGTGTTATTGTGCTCTTTGTGGCTGTTGTAGGTTCCACGGAAATAAATAGGAGGCAGTACTTTTGGAGTGACTTATGTACATTTACCTGCTAAAGAGAGTAGAATTTATACCATGGCCAGAATACTAACAAAACTGTGTGCTGTAGTAGAACTGGACAATTTACACTACACTGGAACTAATACAAAAAAGATTTAAAAAGCTGGAGTCTCACCCCATGGACCCTTTCCCCTGTGAAAGTATTCTATCTATAAAACCCTGTGCAGGAATACTTGCCACTGCTGAATGGAACCCCCGCAAAATTGATAGCAGAAAATCTGTTTTCCGTTACAATCCATCTAATGCTTCTCTAGGACATAACAGTTCCACTCCACAGTTCTTTAACTCCTAAGTAAAAACTTTTCTGTGGGTTTTATCCAGCTTCCTAGCAGATCTCTGGCTTCTGTGATGAAGAAACTCATGAGTAACTTAACTGGATTTAAAAGTCACAAGCAAGTCCACCAAAAGCTAAGGAGCTCACAAAACAAAGCATATAGCACCCTATCACCTCCAGCATTAGCTTTTCAAAATACTTTCCCACGCTGTAATCAGGTCAAAAGATTCTGTGTTTCTTTTATTAGTCATTGCAAAAATGTTTGGAAGAGACACGAACTGGTTAGTGGATAATAGCTCAATCATTACAAGGCCAAATTTTTCCCAAGGGTGGAAAAACAAGGACAGTGGTTGGAGTCTTCTCCATATGGGCAGAATTGGCAAGACCCAATTCCTGGTCTCTACGGTGCAGACAACGGTTGTTTAGTGTAAAATACATTGCTCTCAGCTTAACAAAGCACTGAAAATACACGTAACATTAATCTCACAGATACTCTCACCAACACAAAATCAAAGCCACAATATGGCAAACCCATGATTTCTTTCTTGCAGCTCTTCTCCTTTTTCAACAGTCAAGAGTAGTCATAGTCACTGCAAGCACAACTGAGGGCTGCAGATTATCATCCCCTACAACCACAGAGCACAAAGACCTGGCACCAGAGAGGCAGCACATACCTGATCCTTTGCTGGTACCAGCAGCTCTTCGATCATCATGCTGTCTCGGGCATAAGAACTTCTGTTCAGCGTGTAGGACCTATCCGAACTGAAGGAGCGGAGGCTGTTGTATTTACCATTTATCATAGAAAGTGCAGATGACAATGAGATGAACAAAAAATAAAAATAAATTAATACATGCAACTTCCAGGGATAGATGGAAAAATATACATACTATATGAAATAAATACAAGGGAAAAATGGAGTAGTAAGTACTTAACTTTTTAAATAACTATTTAAATATTTACTTGCCTAAAATATACATAAACAAACTCAAACAGATGTTTACTGCTTTGGTAGCAATGCTATGGCTTAAGAATAAATCCAGAAAAGTGTATTTGAGTATTTAGATGAATTTTTGCAAATGCCTTCAAGCCCTAATCCTGCAACAAGACACATAAGGGCAGGTCCTAGTGGATCTGTGGGTAGTTTATAGTGCCTGCCCACATTGCTGAGTCAGGTCCAACTAAATGCAAGTTTTATGTGGTGGTGTTCTCTCTTTGTGGCTGAACCACTTTGACTTTGTTGTAAACACCCTAGTTGGTCACTTAGGAGAAGAAAAAAAAAGAGAATTTTGAAATAAATTAAAAAATTATTTCTTAATTATTAAATACGGATTCCAATACTTGGGGGATTGTTTTGTGCACGTTAGATTATTCAGAAATTAATGATTGCTCTGAATGTGTTGCAATTAAATCAATGTTGAAGCGTGTTACACTTAGCCCTGGAAGATACATTATGGTATGTGCTAAAAACATGCTGCAGGCCTAGACATGCTCACTACGTGACAAAAAATAAAGTAGTATAAAACGTGAATTAATAAAAAGCAACATCCAACAACATGTTACACCTTTAAACTAGCAACACTGTTCAGACTCAAAACTCTACAACTCATTTCATGCACTTGGTAGTAGTTAATAGAACTTTTCTAGTCCTTGGCAAACATTTTTCCTTGTGCTGGAAGCAGAACCAGGATTTTTATTACATTCTCTAGGCATACATTAAGCAAACTCTCACATGACAAAGGGTATAATGAAATCAAGTTACATTTGTTAGAACAACAAACGGATATTCTCTAAGGCTGAGCAAACTCTTCCCACCCTCTATCCCCTGCCCCAAAAGAAAAGCATGTCATTTTCTAATGCTGAATAAAATGAAGATGAGCAATGGCAGCAGCAGGAGGATGTAACACGATGCCATGCCTTCTTACCTGACTTTAGGACTAAAGCAATTTACAGTGGAAAAGAAACAGGAGAAATAGAAAGCAAAGAATCAGACGGGAAAAGCAAGATGTTATGGCTTGGATGGCTTATATATTTAATGTGTTTATTTCTTAATGTTACACTCAGAATCAGTAGTAAGGTATACTCTCAGAATACTTTTCACCAAACAAAAAAAACACTGTTGTTTATGTCCTCTGAGCATAACATGTGTGCAATGTAAAACATGAGTTACGCAGCAACAAATAATAATGGCACTGCTAAAATCAGAAGCATGGAAATATTAGGTTTCTCTCAAAGAAAACTCTCAGGTTTATCTAACAGACTTTGACCGTGAAATTCTGCTCTCCCATTTGCAGAGTGAGAATTTAGACCTCTGCATGAAGAGCAGCATAACGAGGAGGTGTCCTGTAAAGCAGAGCACCCAGCTCTTTACGCTGGCCTCACACTCTCCTCTATCCCTTACAAACTGACCACATCATATAGTGCTGTCTGATGACCTTGTTCATGCCAGCTCATGTTTAAAAGCAGCACATCAGCTTTGCTAATTAACTGTACTAAGACATCAGATTCTCCCTTCTGTTCTAGTTGATGAACATTTAAAGGCATTTTGGCATTCTCTGTGAATGTATTATCACAAAAATTCTTATTAACTTACCTAAAAATTGGAAGTGAAGCAAAACATGGCTGGGTATTACTAAAGAGCAAATTTGCAAGGCATGCTTGCATTTCTAATGCAACCATAACAAACAAGATTTGAGGAGCAGACATCGAGGCTTTACCTTATGGGAGTTGCCATTCACTGTTAGACAATGAACTCACTTTTTAAAACAGATCTTTAAACTACAGTACAGGAAAAAGTCCTCGGGGCTCCAGCATATGAGGTTTAATTATTAGCTCCGGTACAATCCAACTGTCAGTAAACACACTGCAGATCCACAGCTATGGAATTAATCTGTCTTCACACAGCTTTACTTGTTTTGAGCAATGCACAGTGCAGGCTTTAGCAAGATTTAAAGAAGAAACCTACAACGTTGATCTACAAACACATGAGTTTGAATCAACAGTAGTCAGACGTTATGTTAACTCTACAATGTTTTATCCGGTTCAGGGAAACTTTGGCCTGCTTTACGCAACACGACCTGTTTCCAGTCACAAGAAATCTGACATCAGATTTAGGGTTCACCTCACCTTATCTTTCTACGAATTCTTGGACCAACTTTCTTTAATACTGACTATCTGTCTGCTTATTCATTGGCACCCTTAAAGAAATAAAAGCACCAAAACAGCAAAATGATTTAATTCAATTTTTCTGGCATTTACATTCTTTGGCTAAATCGGTCCATCAAGGAATACTCAAACGTAAGCACTAGTCTGAGGGTCAGCAGTGAGAAGAACTCAAATATCAGTGATGGTGCTAGATCAGTTTCTAGACCAGTAGGAAACTCGCAGTGAGGAGAGGCCTGGAAGATGCTCAGAGAACAAGTAGATACCAGAAAAAATGAAGTTAGTTTTCTGTATCACTGCCATAAGAAGCCAACATGAACAAAGATTGTGAAATAAAACAGCAATGAACATATGCTTTAAAGGCACAGTATTACCATAACATGGAAATACACCCCGTCTGCTTCATTTCAAAATAGACTCTAGCTTTGAGTGAAAGAGAGTGCTTGGTTGGTAACAACTTGTAACTGTGGTGACACACAAACACAAGAAACAGCAAATACAATACCTGGCAGAGCGGGCTCCCAGGCTAAAGCCCATGTAGCCTTCAGCAGGCAAAGAATCATCGCCCAACTCTTTTAGATCCTGGGGTCCAAGATATTTGTCCGTGTCACCTGTCATTGCATCCTCACCTGCCAAAAGAAAAGCCAAGCTGAAATCAGCAGCTGCTTGTCTCATAAATGTTTGTGCACTTACTAATTTATAACACCCTCCTTGTGCTTGCCAGCAAGTAAGCAATCCCATCAAGCCTACTTTCCCTAAGGCTCCTCCTGTGCAGACTGTCAATTATCCACCCTCTGAATGGGCCTGAGAAAATAATTTTATTGGGGGCAAATATAAAAGGCAAATCTACACGTTGACATAAAATCAATTTAGTTATACACAGGATGACTTTCGCCCAATTGCTTAAGCAAGCTAAAGGGATCTTCTGTACTTTGAACCATCCCACTCAGTTTTGCTTTTCTTACCAAAAGGCTGAGCTGACAAAGTTGGGTCTCTGACACTAAGAAACCAGCTGTGAAGGCTGCCCACTTGCCCATCGGTATGGAACTGTTCAGGAATGTGAACGGATGCAACTGAAGAGGCCTACCCTTCGCCCTTGGTGTTTCTCAGTAACTTTTCTGAGTTTGAATGCAAGAGGGAACTTCCATTTTTTTGTAATGATGCATTCCCCAGGCCCTGGCTCACGTTGCCCAGGTGAGAGGAGCACTGTACCCAGCCTCTGCCGGGCACAGCAAGACGTCCGTCCGCCCGCGGGAGCAACACAAAGCCTTAACCCAGCAGGCCCTACCAGCACGCCAGCATCAGGCAGCCCACATTCACATAAGCACCGCCACCAGCTGAGCTCAAACCGCCAGACGCCAGGGTACGGGGCATCGGCTGAGAAGCAGATTCGTGTTTTAGAAAAACGGAGGTAAGGAAAGTTAAGTCTTGGGGGAGGAGGGCGGATGCCGCAAAGGGTTAATGGAGCAGCTCTCTCTCCCTGGGAGCATTTGCATACCATTACATCATGCAAAAACTACATTCTTGCACTGACACAGCAAGTCCAAAATATGCCTTCTGCGGTGGAAAGAGGTTTTCCCCGTTCCCTTTACAACACGGAGCAGTGAGCTTCCTGCAACTCGTTATTTGCCTACGCTTGCACTCTCCCTTTGTTGTGAATGCATCTCAGGTGTGTACAATTGCCCAACAGAGAACTTACACAGCGGGTTTACAAAACTCGGGCTCCGCAAGCCCAGTCCGTCCCCAGTCCCATTCACGGCGCTACACGGCTTTCCATTCACTTCGCTCAGGAAACCACCGCGAGCGCAGCTTCAAACCAACAATCGGGTCTAAAAATACCCCTTCGGCCACTGCTCCGCGAACGGCAAACAAACACACCAACTTTCCCCACCAACCCGACAACAACGCTTATTTTAAGCACGAGTTTCTAAGCTAAAGTAGTCAGCGCGTACCACAAAACATTACGAAAAACAAAAACATAAACATAAGCATGAACGTTATAGATTAAATTAAACTTTAAAAGATCTTACTGTTTTGGAAAGCCATTTCCACAGCCTGGTCTATAAGGTTTTTCCCTGGTGTTTCCAAGAATTCCTATTAGTCCTATTAGTCCTTAAGCAGTGATTTAGAGTTAATCTCCAAACCAGCACCAGCAAACTAATCCCTGGGGGTCATATTCGCTTTCCACACAACAACCGAGATCTTCTTAACATCCTGATCTCTTCGTATGTATTTTACGACATGTGCATCTTTGTCCTCTCGATTCGGATCAAACTTCTTTCCAAGTATGAAACAAAACGAAAAGTAATGACTACAGTTTAAAAAAAAAAAAAATCCCTTTTTAATCACTCTGCAGACATCCCTTTAAAGCTTCTGCTGATTGGATTACAGCCTCCCTTGGCAAGCCCCTTGACTGGTGACATAAATGCAGGCACTCGAGCTATTTGTATGTAAATCGGGGTGCTGCGAGGGTGTAGTTTTGCTGTAATTCGATACCGGGGCCGAGCGGGAGCGCGGGGCGGTAGGGAAAGGCGCAGCGCTCCGCCCGCCCTCCCGGGGCCGCCTCCTGCGCCCGGGGCCGCGCCGCTCCGCATGTGTTCGGGGAGCGGCCGCCAGGTGAGAGCTGCTGCATGGAGAGCCTCCGGGGGCCGGGGCGAGAGAGAACTAGAGGCGGCTCCGAGCGGTGATAAACAGAGCGGTAACATTTGGAAGCTCCCGCCCTTCCGACGTGCGGAGACGAACGCTGTGCCGCTGTCACGAAGCTCGAGTCTGCCAGTTGGGCTGCAGAAGGCGTGAGGTGTTAGGGAGCTCTGCAGCCAGGATGGCTCTGATGAAACGCTCATCAAAGGAAAAGCTGCAGCTAGGAGTGGTTGTTTCAAAGGATTCCACACGCTGTGGGGTGATCGTGGGAGGCTCCAGCGGAATGGGTGGTGCGCGGTTCAGCAGTCCCGCTCCGGTTAGTTAGGTACTGCAGCCTAATCCTTCTCCTTTTGGGAAATGAGCATGGAGTGTTGCAGCACGCTGTACTGCTGCACAGATGTCCCACAGACAAAGTGGGACATCAATACTGTTCAGTGTTGAGTGAGGCACTGATTAAAAAACAATGAAAAAAGAGAATACTGCATTGCTTTGTTGCAGTTGCTATCCTTCCTTTCTGCTTTCCTCCACCATCTGCTGTGTTGAAGCAAGGTATTCCTGTAAACAGCGGGGAAACACGGCCATGGGCAGTCTAGGAAACCATTCAAAACCACGGACAAATGACAGCCACAGGTCAAAGCAAAGGTCCATCTGCCCAAGAACATCCTGCTCTGATGGCAGGCAAACTTCACAGAAGAAGTGAAGAAGAGGAAAGGGTGGAAGTCCTCCAGGACATTTCTCTAGCCGGCAGCTAGTGCAAACGCAGATTTTTCTGAGAGAGGTTGGTATTGTCACAAAAGGCTTTTTTTTTTTTTTATCATTCCATTTACATTTGGAACCTGCGTAGACTTCTTGCATTCTCCAAAGCAAGGACGTGTGCAGGGGTCCCACACTGCAAGCAGCTCTTGCACTAAGAGCAGTCCCTTTCACTTAGGCTGAACCTACACCTCGCTGGTCTCACCTGTGCATCCTGTTTGTGGACTTCAGGGGACGCAGCAAGCAGCCCATTCGCCACTCCCTTTGCCACCCACTACCCCACATGTTCTAGCTCATCCCTCAAGATTTTCTTCTGTGATAGATAATCCTGCTCTCTTTACTGTCCTCTTCCCTAGAAGCTTTTCTGTATCTCTGATCACCTTTGTCATCTATTCCAAGGCTTTCCCCATTTTCCTGATTCCTCAGAGCCCGTTCATACAGCTGGGAACTGCAAAACTACAGCGCCTGAGCTCTTTTTAGAGGCCAGGGACAAACATGGCTCACTGGCAGCAGGAGTGAAGGGATCATATGGCTTGTCCCAAGCTACATTTCATTATAGCTTGGGATCCAAACAGACATTTGTCATTGGCTTTGCTTTTGCCACTCCCTCATCACAGCCTGTCCAGAGCTGTCTGGTGGCAGAGCAGGACGCTTCTGGTTTTAGCCAAGGTTTTGGAGAAAAGCCAGGATCAAACCACTGAAACTTTTGCTGATCTGTATAAATGTATCTAGATAGTCTCAGAAAACTCCTGAGTGTAAAAATATAATAAATTCATCCCTCCTAAAATCACTGAAACAGACTGTAATTCCTGAGAATGTCCTGACCTGTCTTAAAGGCTCTCATTTCCGTAACCCAGCACCAGCTCTGGGATCAGGCCGTGTGCCCTCACTTCCTCCTCGGGCACCTGCCTAATCTGCCAGAGATGGATTAGCATGATACTTACTCCTACAGAGAGAGGAATATCCATTAAATGGGTTTAAAACAGTGTCCTTATTTACACCAAAAAAGAGTTACCAACTGAAGACCAAATTAAAAAAAAAAAAATTAAAGCTCAGCACTACATGTGCCTTCTAAATTTTCAACATTTAAACTATTGTTGGGTTTTTGTTTTGGCCATTTCTCTTTTGTGGTAAAGCAGTTTCCCAGCACGTAACCTCATTTGGCCAAGCTTTCCAGAGCACTCTAGGAAAATGAGTCCCTTCTCGTTTGGGGCAACTGCAAACCAAACTCTCCACTGCAGGGAAATTACACCATTTCTGATTAAGTGCTTATTTAGTAGACACAGCAAGCAGCAAATAGAAGGAAGCAGTTTCCTGACACACTTGTCTCTGAGCTCTGAAACTAGTTTCAGCTTCAAGCTTTCAGTTGCTCTTAGGACAGAAACCTTGAGGTTTTCTGAATAATGAGAAATTATGGGGCAAATTTTGCACTGAATGGTTTGGCTGATGACCTGAATATGAAGTAAGGGAGAGCTCAGGTTTGGGACATACATTTGTGTCCATCTCTCATCTGGAAATCTATTCCCTGGCTATGAGATTTGTGATTTCCACCCTGAAGGAACACACTGTCAGCACCCAGCAGTTGCGGGAAAGGGCATCAATATCCTGTCTGCAAGGACGCACAAGGCAGAAGAAAGAGACAGGACAGTGGTTACTGCCTCAAAGCCTGTAATTCCTCACCTTTGCATACTGCAGTGCTCCAGCATGGATTAATAAAATACCTATTATGTGATTTGAGAGTTCCAGTTCAGCAGTAGGCTTTGAAAACAACCTTGTTACATGTAAGCCAGCCTCTTAGCTCTCCTAGTAACAGCATGGTTGCAGAATACACTCTTTAGGTAAGGAATTGATTAGATTACCCCATATCCTTAATATTTATTTTTCCCTGAAATGAGAGTTTGTGACTACAAAAACCTCCCACAGATCTCTCACTTCCCTTCAGTTCTGCATTTGGCCATTAGAAGTGATTCCATACGTGGAGGACACATTTAACATCTTAGATCTAATATTCTGACCCTACACAGGCATTTCTCATCTGCAGCAAACCTCACGCTGTGCCATGGGCTAAGGCAGCTGTTGCTGCTCTATTAACTAACTATTAGGCATCTGCATTCCAGCCAGTTACAACAATGCGGTATTTTGAGCAGTACAATAGCCCAGAAGAGTTACTTGGAAAGCACAGGTGCACAGTAAGAACGTGATCTATTTAAGAATGCAAATATAGGAACACTGACAAACTGAAAACAAAAGCCTCAGTGAATGAACTGAACAAGAGCTGCACACAGTGAGCTCCTCTTGCAGCTTTTACACCATACTGCTTAAGTGCTATAAACATGTAAACACATCACTTGGTGCAAAGAAAGAGGCTGACTACACAGCCACAAGCTAACTGGACCCAGTCACTTCTCTCCCCACTGGAGAAGGAAAATCTGCAGCTCTAATGCAAGTGACCAAATACACACATAAAAGCCCCCAGGGTGCTGCCATCATTCCCTTCCTCAACACAAGACCTTCCTGTCTCTGAGTGTGACATGGGAACGTAATCCCACTGTGGCCTCTGGAAACCTGCAGTTCCTGGTGGGACTCACACAGGCTCCTGCACATCCGCACCACGGAAGGTCTGACCTAGCAGGGGATGTTGGTTTGGAGGAAAGCAGCTACCAAATGAGTTCCAGATACTTAACAGACCACTGAAACTGTGTCAGCCCAGCCAGACACTGAGGAGTGAGCTGTGATGGGCAAGCTGCTGCTGTGAGCAGCTTAAATCTCATCCAGAGGCACTGAGAAGACATGGCTTATTGCCCCACTCATGAACTACACATCACCTTGCAGAATGATACAGAATACAGAAATCCCAGCTACAAGAGTACATCATTAATCCCAAGAAACACAACTTGCTGAGTTCAGCGCAGCATCCCTTTTGCTTAGGACAAAAGTAATCCATTGTGGTTTTGCTGAACATTATGATTAAAATACAGTCTTGTTTTAAACCCTAAAAATATTTCTACACTAGAGTTGACAATCAATATAAATCAATAATTCCATAGCTGAACACACAAAAGATTAAAAACAAAAACGAAAAAAAACACCCATCCTTTTGTCCTTCACTTTTACTATCAGCTATTTCTTTTAAAGTACTTTGATATTTGACCCTTTTGTCTGATATTTTTTAGTTGCAATAATAAACTAATTCTTTACTTTATAGAAGCAGCAGCAAAAGGACCCTTCCAGGAAAAATGGAGGTAATTTCATTTAGAAATTAGTAGTAAGACATTCAGAAAAAAAAAAAAAAAAAAAAAAAAAAAAAGATTATCATTAACAGCTTGAAGAGTTTTTGAAAGCATTCTAAACTGTAAAGCAGAAGTTGTTGTTAGTAGGATGAGAAGAAGATTATCAGAAAGGATTAATTTCCAGTAAGACATAGTAAAAGGAAGAGGCTTAGTTAAATATCACTGCAACACAAAAATGTACAAATACCTTCTTCAACATCTGACAAATATTCAGCATCACTGAGTATTTCAGGGGCATTGGCTTTACGAACTGCATGATTTAAATAAACAAAAGAATTAAATAAAAGCATAGACGTTCAATGAATCAATAAATCAATGTAAAACAATAACGTATGTGCAGAGAGCATATCCAACTAGTACTTTAAAAAAAAGCAAACAAAAAACAAGGCTTCTTACAATAAAAGACTGAAAAATAAGTGAGAAGGTTTCTTATTATTTAATACCTTCATCGTCAGACATATCAAGAACTTCATTCATGGTTTCAGGTACATTCATTTTGTGCTTCTCTGTAACAGTCTGTCAAAGAAAAAAAATCAATTCAGGATGTATTTTTATCTACATTTAGCAAAACTCTTGTTTGGATTCTTTTCAACTTTTTTATTCCCCGGCTTTCCATCGATGAATATAACTACACGCTGAAAAAGACTATACTGAAATAATACAGAAATAAACAATATTACCTTTAAGAAAGTTAAGGGTATTTATAAGAACTCTCTGAAAAGTCATCTAAATTTTAAGCAGGAGAGTGTCATCTATATTTAAACTATACTAACATTCATTCCGAGGGATGTGCTTCTCCTTTTTCAGCAGAAAAATCATAGAATTGTGAAATCTTTAAGGTTGGAAAAGGCCCTTAACATCATCAAATCCAACTATGTTAGAATAAGCTTGCTCTCAAATTACATGTGAAATTTTTCAGAGGTTCCTCTACAAGAATTGTGTTTTTTCCACACGTGAAAACAACTGTAACTACATGCAAGCTAAATAAAACCCATTACAGAATGTGTTTTAACAAAGATGCCGTTGATTTTCATCATTATACTTATGTTGATTCAGGGCCAAGATAAAGATTAAAAAAAAAAAAAAAATTAAAAGCAGAAAAAAGATATCCTGAATGCCTCAAAGCCGCTACTAGAATACCTGTGTATCCCACAAAATACACAGCCATGTACATGGTACTCTCCAGCTTGAACAGAGTGCAGTAAGCACTTTGGTAAAGTTTTAGGTCACACACGAGATGCTCCAGAGATAGAGCTCGTGGAGTGGAGTTCAAAAAATAAGAATCTAAAGTACTCCCAACCCCTCCCCTAAAGCAGGTTCCCTAGGGTAAGTTACACAGAAAAGCATGGAGGTGGGTTTTGAATATCTCTAGAGGAGACTCGACCACCTCTTTGCAGCCTATTCCAGTGCTCTGTTACCCTCACAGTAAAGAACTTTTCCCTTGTGTTCATATGGTACTTTCTATGTTTCAGTTTGTGCCCAGTGCCCCTTGTCCTGTCTCTAGACAACACTGAAAAGAGCCTGGCACCATCCTCTTGACTCCTGTCCTTTAAATATTTATAACCATTGATAAGATACCCTCTTAGTATTCTCCAGAGAGCATATCCATCTCCAGGCTGTATAGTCCTAGGTCTCAGCCTTTCCTCATAAGGGAGATGCTCCAGGCCACTAATAATCTTCATGGCCCTCCGCCTGAGTCTCTCTACGAGATCCCTGTGTCTTCCTTGACCCAAGAAGCACAGAACTGGACACTGCACTCTGGATGTGGCACTCCAGGATACCATTAGTCTTCTCAGCTACAAGAGTGCACCGCTGGCTCATGATCAACCTGCTGTCCACCAGGACACACAAGCCCTGCTCCACCAAGCTCCTTTCTAGCAGGTCATCCCTGAACCTATACTGATGCATACA
Organism: Centrocercus urophasianus; assembly: GCF_019232065.1. Classification (NCBI taxonomy): domain Eukaryota; kingdom Metazoa; phylum Chordata; class Aves; order Galliformes; family Phasianidae; genus Centrocercus; species Centrocercus urophasianus. Next base: position 27,224,553 of record NW_024884722.1, on the reverse strand, counting down.
GTTACTCCTCCCCAGGGACAGGACCCTACACTTGCCCTTGTTTGTGTTTTTAATCACTATCACTTCTCATTCTTCATATACAAATAAGAAATCATTAACAAGATCAGGTCAAAACAGCTTTTCTATCTTCACCTATTTACAAATATTTTGGGTTTTCTCTTGCCTCATAATTACTCATATCACAGTTCACCTTTCTTGAGCTACTGCCATTCCGTTGAAATAGCAGAAGATTGCCTGTATGCTCAAACATCACAAAACCAATAAAAAGCTTCAGAGTTCTTTCATTTCATGGTATTCTCTTTTTAGGTTTTTAACACATTGCTGTTAAGCTAGCAAAATCACAGGATTTTTTCAGTCATAAACAGACTTTCAGTAAAGAATAACAAATCACAGTAAAACTAGCTATGCTCATCCTGGTTTCATTAAACTTACTTCAGGGAGTTATTTAGCCACACGCCCCCAAAAATAGCTATCTGAGTTTTTAAGATACTCAGCTGTAAATCAGATCTCATGTTTAGGTTTCCACAGTCTATCAAGTACACACTTGTGACTGATAAACAGCCTATTTCAGTTTTTGTGGAAATTATTTCTGTGCTTGTCTTCAGCGTAGGTACTCGCAGATTGTAGTACAGGCTGCTCAGCATCTAACATTTCCTCTAAAACAATTCACAGCCTGATCATTAAGTTGAACTAAAAATTGCTCGTCATCTCAACTGTATTGCAACCACCTGCTTGCACTGACAGACCACACAAATGTGTGATGACAAAACATGGAATGTACAATAACTGTTTTCAGTTTCCTATAAGGTTAAAAATGCATACATGCATATGACTCCCCTTTTAAGCGCTAAAAGGCTGCAAAAAGGAAAAAGTCAATTATGAGCTGGTGCTCTGAATTTATGTTCTTAATGCTCTGTTTTTGCTTTACTTCTATGGTTGTTCATGGAGGCTCCGCATTTTACAAGAACAGTCTTCATTAGGCACTTTGCCATAAGATCTTTGAGAAATATCTTGAATTCCGGTAATTGCCAATTTTTGATAGGCATTATCTGACTACTTTCTTTAATCTTCTCTGGCTAACATACAACAGCAAGCCTTCTTGAGAGACAAGACAGATGAGGTGGAGTTCAAGGATATGTCAGCTGGGGTTGCAGACACTCGCTGCATGTATAAGATACTGTTAGCCATCTTTCAGAAGCCACCAGAAAGAAGCTTCTATGAATGTATTTGCCACTACAAATCAGTTTGCATTCGTGTCATTTATGCAATAAGCAAAGTATGCTATATGCTATGAAAAACAGGCCAGCTATGACTAGCCCTTTACAAAATTGGCACCTTTACAGTGCCATTTTCTGCTTGGTTTCTGCCTACATCTGACTTAATATCTACTTTATAGTGCTAAAAGGAGCTAGGTAGAAATTAAACTGAAATCTCAGTAGACATCTAGCTAAACAAAGATGAACATGCTGGCTTAGCAAAAATCCTTCCTTCCACTACTGAAATAAACTGTACTTACAATTGTAGTCATGGTCTCCTCTGTCACCACCTTTAATGTGTCAACAACTGAAATGTAGCCAAGTCGCTTTGCAATGGCGAGGGCAGTATTTCCATTCTAGCAATTGAAAAAATTGTATGAAAAGCTGAATGCTGGAAGCGTACAAATTGCTAGTTAGAGAAAAATGCATAATAATGAAATACACAAATGTTTGCATATTGGTGACTGATATAGATTTTGGGTAGTAGAATATGTAACCATAAGAGTTTAAGTCTACAGAAATTGGATGAAAAAGAAAACATTGTGCAGATGTTTGCTGTTCTGGTTTTGGAAGAGACAATGGAGGACACAGAACACAGAGGCGATTGGAATAGCCTTCCTCTGCTCTTTTCCTCCCCCTCGTCACATTTTTTTTTGTCATTTCCTGTACTCAAACACAGCAGGGACACAATGCTTCATGCAGGGTGGAATGACCGAGACTGAGCGGTGGCTTCTTGGCACTTACCACAGTGAGCTCATTGGGCGCTGCACCGTGCTGGAGCAGAACATTGATGATGTGGGTGTGCCCCTGCTGTGCAGCCTGGTGCAGCGGCGTGTACCCGTTCTGCAGGCACAAGGAAAGGGAAAGACTGTGGTGGACACAGCAAACTTGCTGCCTCCAAAGAAAGAGTGAAGCAGAGGCGGAAAACTCACCTTCGTTTTGGCATTGATTTTTGCAGAATGTTGCAGAAGGAAATTAACAATCTTTATGTTTCCGTAGTGGCAGCCAACATGCAGGGGAGTATATCCCATCTAGAATGGACATAAGAAAATATGAATAGTCCCATGCATCCCATGAGAAAAAATAACAGACATGTAGCAGCAAAAATCCTGTCAAGTTTTATTTCTTCAGTCTATGTGGGGAAAAAAAAAAAACAACAAAACAAACACAGCAACTTTGGAAAAATGCCTCTCACTAATGCCATTTTAAGTTCCATTCTTCATAAACATCTCTGCCTGCCTTGTACTTCGGTAGTCTTCAACATATGCAACACTCATTAACTATTTGCTTTCACCTGCAACACTCAGATCATCAGGTCTCTGAGATGATCCTGTTTTTTTCAATGAATGTGTGTATACTACCCTGCACAGTGAGGTTCACATGTTTGACTGGTGTTCCTACAGTGTGATGACAAACTAGTAGTAGCAACTTACTAAAAAAACTAAGTATGCTGAGGTCTGCCTCAGCTACAGAGCAATTTACAGTCCATCCATTCTGACAGAAATACCCAAAAGATAGATCAAAAACAGTGCAACAGATGCATCAGCTTTGTAAGAAAACACGAGACTACAGAAACTGGAACACTGACTTGTGAGTTAAGGCTTTAAGACAATAAAATCTGATTTTTTTGGTGTCTGGCCTAGTGTACCACAAACTGTAAGAAATTGCATTTCTTGGCAACTGCAAAGAGAAGAAAGTTGAATGTCCCTGCTATTTGGTTTCCATTATTAATAAATAGACTAAAATCATTTGTCAACTTTGAGAGACACCCATCAAATGCTCTAAACAAAACTAAATGACTTCTTATATTAAGTTTATATATCTTGGAAATTTTTCCAAAAAATGTTTAATAGAAGAAGAATATTACCTATCACTTAAAAACTAATAAACAAGAAAAGAAGCTACTTTAAGTGTTAACAACACAATAAAATAAAACAGAGGACCAAAGATTGAACAATTTGGAACTAGATCCAGAAGCCTAAACTTGTGGGCAGAAACACTGAAAGATGTGCTGGTCTTGCACTGACCCATGGATCTAACCAGTGTTCAAAAGCAGAAAAAGGGTCTTCACTTTTCTGCTGAGGAAAAAAATCTACTGCCCAGGAGGCACACAGAGAGTTAAAAGCTGCAGTCTGCCATCCTTCATTTATGCACACACCTCAGTGAGGTGGGGCAAGTTGAGACAACTGGGTCAAAAGCACTGAGGAAGGCAAGTCCAAGGTCTGCCTTGGGCTGGGGTTCAGGAGTCAGCCCTACACTACGCGTTCAAGTTGTGAGGTCAGAGCTACGTTCTCCTATGCAATCTTCTCTAGGGAATCTGCTTTAGCAGGAAGTTTGGACTAGATGATTTCCAAAGAACCCTTCCAACCTCTATGAATCTATGAAAGAAAGAAAACCCCTCAAAAAATTTCCACTGTAGGGAAGTTTCAATTGCCTGTGGGTTTAGATGCACCATTTTTTCATGACACTTTGACTCTGATGCTACTTCACACAAGGTTACCTATTTTCATCCATATCTGTACATGCTAGTAGATGGTAGCTATACCAGTTACTTTAAATTAGGGTGTGTACATTTCTTTCAGTTAATTACATACTGCCATCTAAAGAAATTTCTAGCTCTGACAACCAAGACGAGTTAATGATTGCAAGAAACAGTGACAGATTCAAATTCCACTGTTATCAGCAGAATGAATTTTTCCACTGACTTATATGAACGTTGGATCAGATGCCAAATGACTACAATGAACTTTTCCTCCTGAACAGTTGTGCAGTGGTAAAAGCCCAAATGCTAGTTAAAACAGTCATTGTGACGTGAACGCTGGAACATTGCCTTACAGTCACTGTTAACATAGGGCTGGCCTGAGAGCTTCCAAGCAGTGCCCAGGATCCAAGTGTGGCATGGTTCCCCGTAGAGTAGCTGCAGTCTTGAGACTTCAGTAGAAAGATGAGCACTCTCATACCAAGTACCTTAAACACAGCTTCTGTCACTCCTCTCCAACATTTCAAACAAATTCAGATTAAACAAACTATGAAACAATCAGTTCAAAAGAATGCAGTGAAACCTCCTCATATAAGAAACTTAACTCCCTTCTACCCCCTTCAAAATACAGGCCTATATAAAATCATACATTGTAAGACCAAACTGGAGAGATAAAAGCCAAAGTCAACGGCCACCTTCTGGGAACCCCCTGTTAATAACCCTAAAACATTAAAATCTGGAAAGAGCTGGAGAGCCAGGACAGCTGATCTCAACTCTCGCTTTGAAGTGATTGCTTTAAATACTGGAAGGCCATAATGAGATTGCCTCAAAAGCCTTCTCTTCTCCAGACCGAACAGCCTGTCTTCATAGGAGAGTTGCTCCAGTCCCTGGTCATCTTTGTGATCCTCTTTTGGACCCTCTCCCAAAGCTCAACATCTTTCCTTTGTCGGGGGCACTAGACTGGATATAATACTCCAAATGGGACTTCATGAGCGCAGAGGAGATAGGGACAACAACCTCTCTCTCCCCGCTGGCCACCCCTCTTTTGATGCAGCCCAGGATACTGTTGGTCTTGCAGGCTGCAAGTGCTCACTGCTGGTTTTTTTTTTTGTTGTTTGTTTTTTTTTTAATCTACCAGGACCCTTAAGTCCTCCTCAGCAGGGCTACTCTCAAGGAGATCTTCTCCCAGTCTGGGATATCTGGGATTGCCCCAGATCAAGTGCAAAACCTTGAACTTCACTTTGTTGAACCCCATTAGGTTCACATTGGCCCATCTTTCAAGTTTGTTATGGTCCCTCTGGATGACATCTTTTCCTTCTGCTGTATTAACTGCACCACTCAGCTTGGTCTGCAAGTCACTTTCTGCAAATGTGCTGACGATGCACTTAATGCCATCATCTATATCACTGCTAAAGAGTACCAGTCCCAAAACAGACCCCTGGAGGATTACCACTCATCAATGACCTCCACCTGAACACAGAGCCACAGATCACTACCCTCTGGCTGTGACCTTCCAACCAGTTCCTTATCCACCAAATAGTCCACCATTTAAATCCACGTCTTCAAATTTAGAGACAAGCATGTGGTGGGGGATCATGTCAAAAGCACTGCAAAATCTAGGCAAATGACAGCATTAGCCTTGCCTTTGTACACTGATGCCATCACTTCATTACAGAAGGCCACTAGATTGGTCAGGCACAATCTTCCCTTGGTGGAGCCATGCTGGCTGGTATTGAATCACCTGCTCAACCTTCACGTGCCTTAACATGCCTTCCAGAAGGATCTGTTACATGATCTTGGACATGGACACAGAGACTCAGAGGCTCAACAGCCTATAGTTCCCAGGGTTTTCCTTCCCCCTTTCTTATAAATGGAAGTTATGTTTCTCTTCTTCCAGTCTCCAAGGACTTTGCCTGACAGCCATGACTTCTCAAATATGATGGAGAGCAGCCTGGCAACCGCAGTCAGCACCCTTAGGATCCTGGGATGCATGCTGTCCAGCCCCATGGACTTGTACACATTCAGTCTCGTGAGGTGGTCTCAGAATTGCTCTGCTTGTAGAGTGGGGTAGAGTTGCTCTCCCAGTTCCCTCCAAGAACTGGGAGATCAGGGATCTGGAAAAGGTGCAAATCCCAGCTGCTAGTGAAGACTGAGATAAAGAACTCATTGAGCACCTCAGGCTTTTCTGTATTTGTAGTAGAGAGTTCTCCTTTCACATTTGTCAGAGATGGTATGCTCTCTTTGGCCTATATCTTCTGACCAGTGTACCTATAGAACCCCTTCTTGTTATTAACATCTATCACCAAGTTTAGATCCATCTGCGTCCTGTCTTTCCTAATCCCATCTTTGCATGTCTGGACAGCATTCCTGTATTCTTCCCAGGTGACACATCCTTGTTTCTACTGCCTATACATGCCCTTCTTTTCCTGCAATTTGACCAGCAGGTCCTTGCCAAGACATGCTATTTTCCTGCCTCCTTTCTAATTTTAAGGGATGGAAAGCTCATGTGCTTGCAGGAATACATCCTTAAAGAGTAGCCAGCTTTACTCCACTCCTTTGTCTCTAAGGACAAAGGGATGTGAAGTCTTTATAACATTTTTTTAGTTTTCTGGTAGCAGCTTTGTGTGACCCACGTTGAAAGACTGGAAGGGAATAGTAGTTGCGTGGTTTCATCATACCCGATATCCTCTTCTTGATGCACAAAATGTGGGTCCCTAGCTAGCAGCAAACCTCTCTAGAGAGGTTATCCGGGCATCAGATGAGCACCTCAGTGCTTGTCAGCAAAGAGTCTCCAATTACTAAGAACTTACTACTGGTGCCTTTGTTTAGCAGCACCAGTTGTGACTTGGGTCCTTGGTTGAACCTTTTTAACATGATCACCTCTTCCAGTTCTGAGTCACTATTGATACCTTCTTCTCTCTTCCACAACAGAGCTTGTAATCTATTGGTTAGTGGGACTTCAGAAACTTCAACATCCCAACGTACTCACTGAAAACAGACTTAACTTTTCTGAAACACACTGACTGGCAGATTCTGTGATTACGCAATCAAATTTACTATAACAGCACTGATTCTCATTGCTACTTCCATTCCCTATAGAAATGTATTCAGGAGACTAAAATATTTTGCTTATATATATATATATATATATATATATATAAGCTCTGAAATTACAAACGTTTCTGCAAAGCAGAGTCATATTTACTGGCATAATCTCTATGGGACTTAGTAGATATTCTAATATTAAAGAAGTAGTTTCCAAGAAAAATCACGGGTTTTGTTTAATACAACTCTAAAGCATATCACCTTCTCGCAGTCAGTTGCCATGCTGCTGCTTGTTGTTCTAAAGAATGAGCAGCAATATGGAAGTTAGCAGCTGGGAAAGGCTTATCAAAAGCCACAAGAATAAGTGCCAAAAAAATGAAATCAGAAATATTTAGCTTTTCTATCCTCATGAAACACACAAACACAGAGCACCCCTTATTTCTTTTTGCTCCTCAATTTATTGAAGGAAATTATCACAAGCCTCATGTGTTTGTCAGTGTATTACTTTAATATCCTCCAATGGCAATAACCATAAATCCTAGCAACTTGAATGATTGCCTATTTCTAGTCACGCTGACTCTCAAGCTGCTATGCTTTTGTTTTTCAGCTGTATATGTCAGACAATGAAGGTACAATACATCAGCATTGATAAGGCTGGAAAATGCTCTTGTTCCAAAGATTGCAAAGGCATCCAGTCCTGATACAATATAACAAGTAAACCTATAGGTACCTACACACATACTGCAGTGCTGAATCGTGGCCAAACATGTTGAATTCTTTGTCTTGCATTATTAGGCTGGAAATTTCCACGTAAATGTCTGAATAACAACTGAGCTTGCACCAAGAGTCAAGGGGAGAGAGAGAGGATGTACCATGAAGACACATTAAGATACCCATGTTTATGTGTTTGTTCTGTGAAAGTGATTCTTCCTGATAGCACTTTCCACCTTCTCTGCCCCACTCCCACTCTCTTACTGCACTTGAAAATTGGTTATTCCAAAATAAAAATGAGAGCACGGTTAGGAGCCGCTGTAGCACTCAGGCTGCTATGGGGCTCCTCTCAGAAAAGGGCAGGCTGAGCTGAATAAATATCTAAATAAATCTGATAAAAAAGGCCCAGCTCAACCTGCAAAACAACACTGTGACCTCTCAGTCACCTTTATCTTCTACCACCACTACAGCCTTAGGAACAAAAGGCAGTTTTATGATGGGCTTTATTATTCAGACAGTTGTCAACCAGGGACTATGAGACCACAAGTTCCCCAGAGGCACAATACCAAGCACAGTGTAACAACTGTTTGCTGAAAACTGTCTGCACAGAATGAAAATCCTTGACTGAACCAGCACTCTCCTCCCATTGGTTTTCTTTTGTCCATCCATCACCTTAATGCTGTATCCTACAATAATGTTATCCAGCAGGAAACGGGTTTGAGAAATGACTTGTGAAGATTTGCTGATCCATGAAACAATATTTACTCATGCCAATTCTTAGCACAGAAGCTCTGCAATGAAACCCAACATCACATGTGCCAGGACAGCTTTTACACACTCAACATGATTATTAGGAGAAGAAACATCTGCTCACTGCACAGCTTCAAATTAATTGTAACCTCCCAGTATTATGTGCAAAAGGAGGGGATAATATAAGCTGAGATAGACGTGATACTGCACAACAGTTTCATATGAAACAGTCTTCAGCGTACCTAAATTCAGACACAAATGAAACATTAGAACAGGCAAAAGCTGCTGCCTTTGCAGCAGGACCCTATTGTGCCTTCTCTAAAACACTAGATTTGATTTTTTAAACCTTTTTAAATCACACAGACGGATGTCCCACAGAAGAGGTTTTCCATAGTATTAGATCTTTTTTCTTCCTTGCTATAGCTTCAGGGTGTTAAATATGTTTCTGCCCAATCTTCCCTTTTAATCGCCCAAATAACCCCAAATCATATCCGTGGCTCTGTGAACGTGAGCAGAAATAAGAAGTACTCCCATGTGATAAAGCTGCAAACTCTAGATGTTTTAAGAAGGACTGTAAGTTATATAAAAACGACGATTAAAGAACTCACACCAGAGGTGGAAGCTGATAGCTCACTTGGCCTTACCCAAGATGCTGAATGACATGCTAAGAGTATTACCTCCATTGATGGAAACTGTGTGGGAGTGACACAACCAACATTTCGTTGGGAAACATGATGTTGAGAGAATCTAATAAATAATAATGATAAAAGGCTTGGCTGTTTGTCTAGCCTACAACAAATAAGGCAATAAAAGCATATAAAATAAGAGAAATAAGAGAAGAAAATGAAAGGTTAGTGCTGACACTGCTGGAGGCCCACAGAGATCCCCAACATAATGTCACTAAGCTGTACAGACCGACTTCTTGGATTTTAGAGCAGAGATGGATACACCTTTGACACTCTATGCACAAAGTAAAAACCTGAACTGGATGTGCTGGATGGTATCATGCAAACATGCAAGCATAGCAACAGTGCTTTTGGAGCAACTCAGCTGTTGCTGTATCTTCCTCCCCAGTGCCTCTGGTTTTAGGGGAAGCACGCACAGACATTTTATTCTCATAGAACAGTTAATCCATCTCAACAAGAGAGCCTGTAACTACAGAACTGCTGTTTTACAAAGCCAGTCATCCAAACCTTACCTGTATAAAACACGAGGTGAAGATATTGTAGCTTTTGCCGCAAAACTATTTCTCCTTCATTGTAGAAGTTCAGAGCTTGCTGGCTCTTTTCTTAGGAATGCAAGACGATCTCCAGTTAATGCAGAAACTATTCCATGTTAAAATACATGGCATTGCATTGCAACTTATCCTATATCACGGGTTGTAATGAGTGGGTATCTGACAGATAACTTCCACATAGCTGGTTGTGAGGAGTCTGCAGAGGTCATTGCTGCAAACCCAGCAGACAACACCCTGCAGAAGTCAGTGAATAACCACCAAGCTCACTCCACTAGAATATAGTACTACAAGACGCAAGGCACTTTCTTCCTTAGGAGAAGATGAGTTAGGACAGTAGGCAAAAGTACAAGCCATCATCATAGACCCACAAGGTTAATAGTTACATTCTCCCAGACATGGGAGAATTATTACCCAAGAGGAGTTGAGCATAAAATACACTGAGGACTTTGTCTGACCTATGAGTTCCTGCTCCATGTCCTGGCAACTAAAGGGATGTCCTGTGGAAGCAAATCTGTACTAGGAAGCAATTCGTTACTTACAGTAGTTACATGCATGAGGAACAACTGAAGAATGAGGATGAACATCAGGCATCTTTTTTTTTTTTTCTTGAAAATGATACAACTATTACCGATGACAGGATTCAAGCTGCAGGTCAAATACAATTCCTTGGTTGTTCTTTGTTGTTGCTGTTGCTTTCCTTTTTTTGTATGTTTCACTTGTGATAGTTTTACTTACTGACTAGCTCAACTTTCAGAGATACAATTAAGAAATTCAGCTCCATCCAGAGATCTCTAAATAAGAATTTGAAGCCCTTTTCCCACGTGTCTCTACAGTTTCATGCTTGCTTGACCACACTGCCATCCTGCCACATGCACCTTTCAGCACAGAGCTCGTGCAGCAGCACAGGTTTTCCCTGAAGCACAACAAACACGTTCTTCTTCTCAGCTGTGACAGTATTTCAGCACTACACCACGTTAATGTGACTGAAAGGCCACTACTCCAGAACTGGATCCTATTTGGACATCGGAGAGCAGGCAAAGGGGACACATGACTGCCTGCACCTGTTGATGTAAATATCTCCTTAGACTGTTTACTATTTGTGGGATGGAGAAGAGTGGGAGAAAGGCAGAGACAAGTTTTACAGACTAGGAGGTGATTCAGCTCTTGACCAAGTTAAAAGAGCAGATTGTTCTACACAAACCAAAACAAGGTAGATTTCCTTTCTCCAGAAAGGCAACCAGTTACATCTAAGGAAATCATCCAAAGAATGAACCAGGGCTGATCTCATCTGCTGCTGAATGATTTAGCAAGCTGACAAGAACCTACACTGATTCATCTGGAAAACACGTTGAGAACAGGTTACAAAAGTACAAAACTGGACAAACTCCTGGGATTTCATAAGGACTATATTAAATTTCATGCCAGAATAACATCACTGAAATCAATAGCTTAAAACAAAAGTTGGAATTATACGACAGAAAGTACCTATGACTTTTCCCACTATCATCAATCACAATCAGCCAACCTGCAGCAAGAGATGATGATGGATTCAGCCTTTTTTGAAATGTCAGTGTGATGACGAAATGATAGTATTGTTGGATGGCTGGGCACACATTTCTGTGATGCAAGCACAGCACTTAACTTGGGGATACATGCTTAACAGATTTTTTAATGCTTCTATCTTGCACAAGTCTCTAAACAATCCAGATCAGACTGTGGGACTTCATTTATTTTAGCTGATTTGATCAGCTACTTTTCAAGTACTTGATCACAACTGATTTCTTACCCAGCTAAAGGAATGTCTCCTAGATCCAGGTAACGCATGAAGAATTTAAATGAAATCAACACTGAGATTATCATCTTTATGTTCTAAGCATGGTATACACCAAGTATAAAATAATTTCTAGACAGCTTGTTGGAATTAGGTCACAGACACCATACCCAAACCAACATTGTGCAGTGGGGGGAATAATTGCTTGGGGTTCCAAAATCCCTTCCCAGTCATTCTAGAAAATAGTTATAAATCCTCTTATCAAGAGGTCCAATTATTTACTTTAAGAAAAACTATTTTTAGGTCGGTAAGTCCGAAAATGTCCATCAGCATGTATATATACCCTGTATCCAATAACAGCATTAAATAATTTCAAATTTGTTCTGAAGGGGTATATGTTTCAACTTCAATAGTATTTCTGAAGACAGAATAGAGCAATATTTATCCAGTACCTAACATCAGGAGGACACTGGCCCAATCTCAGTTTGGGACCCTCAAAAAAGTCAGTTTCCTAGAATGTACCAGTATTACGAAATAGACTAGTGCTCTGTACTTTGCAAAATAGAATGGTTGAGAAATGTAGGCACATTCAGTCATGAAGGCTGATTCAAGCTCTGAGAGCAAGGGTAAGTCTTTACTAATAAACTTGTAGAATCATGCCTATGGATGACTGCTTAGTAACAGCTCAGCAAAAGACTACTCAATTCTACAAACTCTATTAAGTCATAGGAAAAACTATTAACCACTTAATAACAAGGAATGCCTACTTTGCATTTACATTGTTTCTCCAGCTGTAAATATAGATGTTGTAAACAACAGTTCTCCTGTGTTTTGTTTCTACTGTTAGATGAGCGCTAGTACGTGCAACATGTAAAAACTACTAAACCACATGAGTGTGTGCATATGGTAAAAGATTACATGACTCCCTGTAGAAAGAGTTCTAGTTTTTCTGAAAGTTTATTTATGTAAAAAACAGCTCAATCCTGCTCATCTTCAGTAAAACTCAATAGTAGGAAACATATATACTGATCTAAACATTTGGCAAGAAATAAGCTTACAGCTCACAGACTGAGTATAATACTAAATGTAGAGGTTTACGTCTTTAGTGTTCAAAATATAATCTACAACTTATTACAAGGAATGTTTCACTGCTGTTTTTTCTGTTTCAGTCTGAAACTGATTACCAGACCAGTGTACAGGCTTCTGCCTCCCTGAAAGAAAACAATACATGTTGACAGTGGCATCCATACCTTTGTCTGAGCATCAACAGCAGCTCCTTGGTTAACAAGAACCTCTGCTACATTGACTCTGTCCTCTTGAGCAGCTAAGTGCAATGGTGTCAGTCCACTCTGTAAATGAGGAGAAGCAGGTAACAATCTTGAGAGGTGACACATAAATACGAATTCAATATCAGTAAAATTCAGAAAGTCCTGCTGAAGTTAGAGATGTGAATAATTCTACTTTCACTTAGAAGCTGTGTATTGCAATTCCTGATTTATTCAATTGCAAGAAACTACAACTTAAAACTATGAAGATAATATTTCTTTCACACAAGGAACATTTCCTCGTGTGACATTAAATAGAAAATAGCAAATTTTATAATGCACTTGAGAAAAAAGCCTCACAGTATTTTTTTCCCCTCCTGGCTAGTTCACTTCTTCAGAATGAGCAAGACTTTAAAAGAAAATTTGAATAATTGCTTAGACTTCCACAAAATTTTTACCAGCAATATATGTTCAGATTTAAGCCTTACCTATCCTTAAACCCAAATAAATCTCCACAGGACTGCACACATTCCACCCACAGCTTGCAGCATGGACTCCTGACTAAAGGCAATAACAATACTGCTCTTGAAAAGGCAGTGCTGATGACAACAATGGTTAGGTGGATCCCACTGGATGAATATATAAAAGTAATCAACTGTAAATTACACAACAGGACTTGAATATTATGGGCCAAACTTTCTTAAAAGTTTTAGTAAGTGGTCAGTGTCAGCACTGAAACTCTAGCAAGTCTTGAAACTTGAGCACTCAGTTCCCATCTACCCTGTGGACTCTGAAGAAAACAAAGGGCCTTTTACTTCCATTGCCAAACTCAGAGTTGTTGTGCTTTAAATGCCTAGCTTCATATAAAGGTGCTGAGTTTAGAGGAAATGTGCATTGCTAAGCAAGTATAGGACAATTATTTTCATAGGTGCTAATATCTGTATAATGAGAAAACAAGAGATTGCAACCGAACAGCAATGGACTGGAAGATGTTGCAGGTAACTAATGGTGGGACTGCATAAAAAACTAAGCAGCAGTTATCATGCTCTCCATAGCCAACGTGATGCAGAATGTGTACGTGGCAGATTGTATGACAGCGATACAAAACATATCCAATGCTGCACAAGCCCACACTTTGACATGAGGGCAAATCAACATCCTCAAGAGAACCTATTCAAGGAGGGACTGAAAATAAGCAACCCTGTGCAGCACCGTCCACAGCCTCAGAGGACGCAAATTTTTTCTACCTACTGAGAATGAGAAATGTTCTCCATGAAAAATTTTACTCTTGCCTTTCTACATTAGTCACATGAATCCACACTGAAACTGCACTTTGCAAGATCTTTGATGGCTAGGGAGAGCATTTAAAGAATAAAGGCTGCACATTTGCTAGAAACATTACCATAGAGTAGACTTAATAATCTATAAAATTGCAGAAACTAAGATCTACTAGCTTTTCTCTTCCTGATCCCAGGAGAAACTGCAGTAAAAGTCACTGTGCTGTAAGGAACATCTACTGGGAGGAAGAGTCCCTTTAATGAACAACAACAACAAAATCTCTGACTACCTCACTGTTACAACCTCATAAAACAAAGAAAGAAAAAAAACTAGTTTCCCTTAGCAAGTTAGCTGTTACCATTGCTTAATGGACAGGCACATCTCTGAAGACTCCTAAGTGACTCCACAACATCACACTAAGCACTAGGGTGAGGAAGACATTTTCTCCCGTGGCATATTTTGGCAGATGAGTATAACATGACAGGGAGGGAGATGGATTTATAAATTCCTCTGCAGCATATGGTGCTAGACATCATCAAAACCTGGGGACTACAAAATACAGTTCATTCAATCTGACAGAGCACTTGCTGCACGCTGCTCTCTTTGCTATAAGAAATAGCAATTTGTATTCAAACACCTACAGTGTTTTTCAGAACCTGCAAAATCATACTGGATAAAACTGGAGGCCTCTATCCTTCCTGTCACTATGTTTGTTTATTGCTTTAGCACCAAGCAGAGGAAACACTTACCTTGTTGCTGAGATTTACATTAGCATTTCTAGTAAGAAGTAAGGACACCATGTCCACATGGCCATCCTGCGAGGCCAGATGTACAGGGGCAATACCCTGCCTGGTTACAGCATTGGCATCAGCACCATATTCCAGCAGTGTAGTTGCTATGTCCATCTGGTTTTTCTTGGCAGCTATATGTAGTGGCGTGTAGCCGTTCTGTCAACAGAAAGCACTTCATTGCAAGCTATTCATTAAACAATGAGATAGAATCTTTAACAAAGAGAAGAGCAGGATGTGTGTTCACAACTTTCAACAGCTGTTACTGACTTGTGGGGTTGTTTTTTTTTCCTATTTCCCAGTGTGAATGAAAGCATTGTGTATATGAAACACTGCTTTTCTTGCAGCATTTAGTCTAATTCTACCAACAGACTTTCTTGGTCCAGATCAAGGGAAAATTAAAGCATGCAACATTTGTCTTGTATTCTTTTTCTGTTTGTTTTCCTTCTTTTCTCTCCTATCAACGCATAAAATTTTGTAACTCTAAAAGATGATTTGGCAGAAAATAGAGTAATAAAAATGAATTATTAGCATATAAATACCGGAATACTGACCAAAACACAACTCACTCACTTTTGGTACAAACTGCAAGACCTTTTTAATCCAGAACTTTCCATCACTTAGAAATGTATCAGACTTTATTTTAAAGCTAATGGCAAACATGAATGCATATGTATATGACTAAGTAAGAAGTTAAGACCTCTGCTGCATGAACACTTCATATGGTATAGTAATTACCATGTACATTTCAAATTACACAGTCCAATAAAATCTATCTAAAAGCACAAAGCCATTCACCTGGCTCATGCCCTCCCTGCACTCCACAAGGCAGCAGGGCCGGATACAATAGATGTAGGGCAATGCAGGAGGAACAGAGAATAAATGCACAGGGGCATGCAAACGTTTGTGAGACTGCACTGGTAGTAATCTGGAAGTGAGAAAGATGTACAGCACTAACTGCACATGGAAAAGGCTCCATAGCCTTTAACGTTATTTGGGTTAGCCCTTAGATATTAAGATATTGCAGAACAGTCAGCTTAACACAGCCTGTACTGTTTGTTCAAAACGCAATTTGCACCTACTTGAGCAGAGTGGGAGTGCTCAGCACTTCAGCAAAGCAGACTGCAGCACTTCCAAAATGACACCCAGGAACAGCAGTGCCACAGCTAATGAGGGAGGGGCATGGGCATTAATGTTCACTTGGAAGATGAAGTGCATCAAGAAAAACAAATGCAGTCCCCTCTCTCAGACTTCCTGCGTAAGACTGACATGTAAAACAGACACCACCACATAAGCACCTATTCTCTGTGTTAAATCCTATATAGCATATATTTTGTATATGACAAAATACAAGTGCACTTTCAGGTCTTTTCCTCAGAAATTGACATACTTCACTTTTAGTGGAATGACAAAGAGCAGGTCACCAAGAGAAGGCAAAGACAGCTGAAAAACAAAAACTGAAACTCAGATTCAGATAGCATCTTCTTATGGTAAGGGCTGCACTCTGTCATTACAAATAAATGCAGAAAGGAACATGAAAGTTTGGAGGGACAGTATTTGGTTATTCTGGTTGCCAGGAAAAAGGGGCAAAAAGTGAATAAGGTTAAAGATGGAAGGGCAGAGAGAAAAAAAAGCCTTGAGAGGGGGAGAGGGAAGGAAGGCATTGCAAAGTGAATGGCAAATTAAAATAAAGCAGAAGCCTAATTTTAGGCAACAAGGAAGAATGGTTTATCTGAATAGCTGTATTAGAGGACTGTATGGGACACGGCCACTTCCCACACCCCTTCACTAATCCCTCTACAAGGCCTGGCTAACAAAACAAACAATTCTTAAGATGACTGTTGATGAAGAGTCTTATAAAGAAAGCAACTAACTGCAGAGCTAGTGATGAGAGTTATGATGTAACACCTTTATTTATTAGGCCACACTAGCAAAATGGGAAATCATCTGCTGTTACCAACATCATCTTTCAGATGACTACACTGTTTGTGCCTAAAGCGACAAACATTCTACCATTAATTTTATTTAATATTGATGCTCTGCTCAGTGTGCTCCTGTGTATTTGCTGCAGAAGACTAACAAACGTTCTCTTTCAGGAAGACATAGCTAGCACTGAAGGCCTGAAGTGGCAGCTGCAAAATTATTATTATTTTTGCAAATGGGGAAGCTAAGGTGACCTTGACACTTGAGTTTGTGTAGTATTATACTGTAAGCTATAGTGCTTCCACTTTGGTTTGTGCTTCCCAAGCTTTCTGCAGCGGGTACTGCAACCCCTGCTCCCTACATGATTCACAGAATCCAGAGGCAGTGAAAGGCAGATTCTTTTATTTATAATTGGAAAGTCAGTGTCTTCTCATCCCTTTCAGAATGTCTTTCCTTCCCCACAATGGCATTTAGGAGTGCTGTGTTGCAGTAGTAAAAGATCGGAGATCAGTTCAGTTCACCTCCTGGGGCACTGCTCTGGCGGATTGCCACTATTGGCATTTATTGATTTCAGACTGTGCTATTTCTGCAGGCTATCCATGTTTATTTAAGTTTTGCACCATAAGCTCTGGGAGCTCCCATGTATGACAGTTTCTTTCCTCCTCTTTAGCCATGCAAAAGGGCTCTCCTATTATGGCCGTAATCAGTCATGTGTAAGTGGAAGGCAATCAAGGAGAGATGACTGCCTGAAAGTGCTCTGCTAGCTCACCCTTTTCCACAGTGTTTCTTCATGGTGATTTTAGTAATATATCTGGATTGCTTCAAACAGGATATTTGCACCACACTTGCCTAACTGAACCTACACAGGTTTGCAACCTTGTTTTACTTATCACTGTTGTCCAACTACTGATTATGTGACAATATTTAAAACTGGGATCCAGAAAGGAGAAAAACTTTAAAAACTCCTCTAAATTCTTCTATTCATAAAACTGTTATGCATTCAAGTATTTATTCTTTCACATCTGAAATCTTAACGCTATGCTTTGTCTTGAGAGTAAATTACAAACCAAGCAGGGCTATGACTAGTTTTCTCAACTGTCCATTTACACTCCACTAGAAATACCATGAAGCACATCAGTAACATTGTATGTTGTGCTGAGAAACTTTTCACACCTTCTGTGGCACAATACAGGGGCACTACTGGGGCACAGCAAAGAATTATGTCCAAGCTTGTCCTGTGAAGATGTTAAGACACAGTGATACAAAGTTGGCTGGACTTCTGAGAGTATGGAGATGGGACAAGCAAAGGCAAGGCTCAATCTTCAGTGAAACTAATAATTTCAGATTTTTCTACATCTATATTTGCTTTTATTTTTTATTTTTATTACTGTTTTATTAATCTGTAGAATCATTCTAACAGCTTACAAAGCTTTATGTGGTTGTAAGATTTTATAAACAAGGTCACTGCTATTGCAAGCACATACATTCTAGAAAGAGCATATAGACAGGAAAAAAAAGTGACAGAAAGGCTAGCTATTATTCTCCAGTACTTGTACCTTGGCAGATGCATGAGGTGAAGCTCCCTGGTCCAACAGTAGGAGTGCCACTTTTTGATTATCGTAGTGTGCAGCTACATGCAGTGGTGTTAAACCGCTCTAAAAACATGCAGAACAAACAAGTGCTGTTACAGACCCTCTCCAGGAAAAACTAAAGAGTTTGGAAGTTTAGAGAAAAGGCGAAAAAACACATTTTTTATTCATTCATGTATCCAGATTCTTCGATAAATGTTGAAGCAAAAATTGAAACAAGGTTTTCAAAATTGTTACTGAGACGTGTGAACCCTTTTCGCTTTTCCCAGGGAAGATGCACAGAAGTACATGTCAGCGTTGCCTCTTGGACAGAGCAAGTAAGGAATTTTGACCCTGAGGTCAAAACCTCAGCAATGTTTTTCTTTTACTGCACTGCTCAAAGTAAATTGTCCCTTGGATCTTTAAAAATGCAAGTTGGGCTGGTTTAAAAAGCTTGAAGTCCTACTGGGCCTTTGCCCTATCATGGGGCCTGGGGAAGCAGAGCCAGCTGCCTGAATACTCTGTTAAGGATTGTAAATAGTCTGGGGAGCAATGCAGGGGAGTTGTTTGTTTCCATTACCCTGGATGCGTACTGAGAGGACATAATTTTGCTGTCAATTAGTGACAATAAAAGTCACCTTTGTTAAGTTTGCAGACTCCTGGCAGTGCAAGTAGGAACAAGGATATCACATGAAACTTACTCCAGTTAAAAGCAGGATGTGAATGTTAGTGTGTGTGCAAGGGCAAGCAGGTAGAAGGGTATTACTATCATATTATGTGTGTATATATGCTTGCTGTGCAAATAGAAGTGACTTCTGTCCTACCTTCCCAGAAGCATCAGGAGATGCATTCTTCTGAAGCAGGAGGTTTGCTACCTCAATTTTCCCATATTTTGCAGCCACGTGTAGAGGAGTAAATCCTTTCTGTAGGAGAGAGCACATAGCAGCCTCAGGCACTTTCTTCCTTGGTGTCTAGACAGTCGGGGCAAAGTATGCCTCCAATCTACAGAGATACACTATTTCTATCTACTCCCCTTTAACAGTTCCATATACAGGCAAGCAAGTCCATAGTTTCTCACTGCCCTGGAAGGTTTGAAGGCTTTCCCTTGCAAGGAAAAGCTCTACCCATATAAAAATGACTAAAAAGATGACTAAAGAGAAAGATGGTTCCTTCCTTTTCAACGACCCAAGGACAAGGCTGGGCAACAGCTTATCAGCTCCCATCAAGAATCTCTGCTCTGCATTCCTTTCATTCTAAGCAAACGCGTGTCACATCACTAGGATGTGTTATAAATCAGGTTCTGAGGTTAAAGAGTAAAGCTCTGAACCTTTTTAACAACATGCAGCTCAATCTCATATCATTCGTATATGTATATAACTATTCTAGCATTTAACTTGCCAGTAGCACTCATTACAGATATATTTTACTATAGAAGCTATCACTTCTGCATCTCTCTTACCTTGGTAATAATAGCTAAAGATGCACCATGCTCCAAAAGAACAGAAGCTACATCTTCATGGCCTTCTCGAGCTGAAAGATGCAAGGGCGTATAGCCAGAAGTTGTAGCTGCATTTGGAGACGCTCCTTGCTGTAACAGCTGCTGTACTATATCTGCTTTTCCCAGTCGAGCAGAAATGTGCAGCGGAGTCTGGTCATCCTAAACATAAAGGGGAAAATCACGATTCTACATCAGAAAACTAAGACTCATATTTTGACAGAAAACATTTGGTCAGATTCTATTATCTTTCTATTGCTTTTTAAAATTGCATGTGAAAATTAATTCTACTGAAGTCCTAATTGGTATTAGTGCTGGTGTATAATCTATTCTGTTTAGTTGTTATTTATGAGGCATGTTGATTACAGTAATGGCAGCTTGCTCAAATTCACTGTGCGAAATTTAGAGAATGTTGCATGACTGTGCTTCTGAACACAAGCTGTTCACTTTCAGGAATGTCTTAGATTTACAAACCACATGATTCACTTCTATTGTCAGACTACTCCCAGACATGCAATATATCTGCTATAAATATTTAGTCAGAGTTCCTTATAAGTAGATGCTCTTACTAGTAAGCAGTTCTCAGATGATAATTTCACAGTGAAAAGCACATCTCTTTGAAATTGTATGTATTTAGTGACTATTTGGAAAAAAAAATCGTGGTTATTATCCCACCAATTACAATGGCCATACATTATGCCCATTTATCTACTCTCCCTGTGTGCATCCCGGAACTTCTATTTCTATTTTTCTATGCTTCTTCAGTAGCTCTTGACCATTTCTTGGCCTTCTTCCTTTATTTTCCTCAGTTGCATTTTTTTCTGTAGAGTCTGCTCCTTTTTTCCAGCTCTATTCTACATGTTCCTTCTGTGCCTTCCACACTTTTTTGATTTAGTACCCATATCATGCCTTTCAGGTTGCTTTTCCTGTAGACAGACCAATTCATCCTGCAGCTAGGTCAAGGCAATGGTTGTGTTGATCTAGGAAGTTTGTTTTTCTCTTGTACGTGCCCTTCATTTGCTCTTCCAAATTCTTTCCTTCCACTGACTCTGGTTAATTCCTCTGTTTTGCACAGAATCTTCCACAGTATCACTTATCCTGAGCTATTAAAATAGCTCCTGTGTATTCCACTCTTTGAAATGCAGAGGAATAATGCAAATTAATACATTTCCCATTCTTCCATAACAGTGATCTTCCAACTGAAACAGGCTCCCACATTCATCCACCCACACTAAGCTTGCTCTTCTTCATCTTCATCTGCTGCTGAGAAACTCCTACAAGCAACTTACTTTTCCTTTCCAGCTGACCTGGACAGTCTTCTCCAGCTGCCCAAAGCTCCCACATCTGTTTTCTAAGGAGTTTCAGATCTGCCACCTCTCTGGTGAGCCCTGTAGGAAGTGTTCTTTAAAAGTCTAACTATTTCTGAATGCATACAGGCTGATGCTTGAGGGATATGACGACAGACATCAGCAGCCTAGTGATCACAGTTTTGCAAAAATAAAACCAGATTTGAGGTATTCCTCCTACCTTGCCCTGCATCTCTTACCCCAAATCAAAATTCAAAGATAGAATAGTCTGTATCATATATTGGTGAAAAAACAATCATGGTGGCAATTTGACATCTCCTGCCTTCCCTCTTACATTCAGCTCACTCATGACTACAGTGATGAAGTATGTAACAAAATATTAGTGACCTTTATGCCAAGATCCTTGGCTTCATCTCCCTTTTCTCTTTCCAAATAACACATGCAATATGAATGCAATTTCCCGCTTTATTAAACAGCCTTAAACATAAATCATCTTACCTTAGCTTTAGCCTCCACCTGAGCTCCGTTTTGTACTAGGTATCGAACGACCTCTGTTTGGCCTGCTCTGGCAGCCATGTGCAGTGCTGTTTCTCCTCTCTAGCAATAGCAGAAACAAAATATCAAAGATGACAAAACAAACAAGAAAACACACAAGGAAAACAAAGGCAACATATTTAATAATCACAAATATATACTGGTGATGCAATTCAGAATAATCGCAGTTAGAAAATCCACAGTTGTCTGTAAGCAAGATGGGAGATTAAGCTGTGAACTGCATGCTACCAAGCAATTTCCCTTCCTTAACACAACAGGCTTTGTGCCTAACCTTTTGCTGTAAAGAGAACGCATTTTTCCTACTAGCAATTTACAGTGTTTAAAATTATACCCTTTTAAATAAAGCCTATTTTAGTGCTTTGTTTTTTTTTGTTTTTTTTTTTTTTTTTTTTAAATTTTGTCCATTCAGAAACATAGTTTTCTTGGATTTTCTCCTGCTATGCCCAATTCTCTCAGTATCATTTTCTATCTGATAAGTACTGAAATGTGAGAACGTGGGGAAAAAAAAAACATCACCATCATTTCTATCAAGGTTTCAAAGACTTAATGAAAGACAAATTTAAGGAAACTGGAATAAATTCAGGGGGAATCTGCTTCCTAGATTTTTGGATGCAAGTATATCTTTAGGAACAAACGTCTCGTTTATGAAAACAGTGTTGCAAATGTATATAATTTATACAACTAGCAGATGAAGACTTTAAACAAAATATTCTTTTCTAACTGTACACTGTACAAGATTTTTGAGACCAAAGCACTAAAAAGAGTGAAGGAGATTCTACTGTCCTCCCATTTCTCAACTTTCAAGTACCATCTAACTATGACTTCAATTTTTACACATGCCCTGGGAGCCTTGAGGCACACAGTGCACATCCAGTAGAAAAGCACACTTGTATGGCTGTATGGACATAGGCAATATGTCCCGACAATCTGCTGCAATCTGTTGATAACAGCATAACTTCCCTTAAATGGCAAGCCCCCGGGGTGCTGGGAGAACAGTCAAGTACACATCTCAAAAATTACATGAGAGAAGCTACAGTATGTTCTGATTATTTACTTCAAAAAAATAAAGAGAATAGAGTCTGCTTAAGGTCAGCCTCTTCTGAGGTCTCCTAAACCTATCAAGCACCTCCCAAGCAGGTGGCAGCAGGCCTTGCTTTCTCAAGACTCCAGCAGGAGCCATGACTGCTAAGGAGGCGGGTGACTAACACCAGAATTATGCACTTCCCAACAGTGCTGCTCACGGACACTGTCACGCACTCAGAGCCCCGCTGTGCTGAAAAGCAACCTGTTACTCACCACATTGGTAGTGTTGGGTGATGCTCCATGATGCATTAGCTGTGATACAATATTTGCATGTCCCATGAAGGCAGCAACATGGATTGGAGTTAGGCCCGACTGAAAGGAAAACCAACGTCAAACATACATTACCACACTTCTTTACAAAATTGCTATGGGAAAAGCAAATTATTTCAAAATAGGTAAGCCTAAGTGCTTGTGCTTCTAAAAAAATATACACATCTTTAAAGAACACAGATTTCAAAACATAGATGAGCATGACTCATGAGCAAGCAAAAATTCTGCAGGAATTCAGTACAAAGATAAGACTTTCTACAAAATACAGCTAATGCAAAAAAGATGATGCGTCCCTTGTCCCCATTAAATCCAGTTGAGATCTTAGCGGGAAAAAAAAAGCTCACTGTTCTCTGTGCTTAATTTCTTAATTTCTACTGTTTCTTCAGGAGAAATTGAATTCAAAACCACAGCATACAGCAAGAGAGGCACAGACATACAACACACACTGAAAAGAAATCCCCCTTCCCTCAGCACCTTGCAGCACCATCATTTTGAATATCTTGTGGAAGGGCAGTAATACAAGTTTAAAGAACCAACTGGATTGATGGAAGGTCATCTAGCAGGATATGACATCAGGGATTATGACTCAAAAGTCCAATCAACAGTCAATAATTCTTGGAGTAGAATTACCCTAAAGCCTCTTCACAGCTGCTTCTGCACAACTGTGGCAACAGCCTGCCAGGAGCTGCAAAGGGAAGTTTTGCTATCAAGACAAGGAGAAACCTTAACTGATCTTTGGATATGCCCTGAGTATGCAACTTCCTCACTGATGTACAGAAGTCCTCAAGAAGATAAAGGCGAGGAAAACACACTTTTGTTCCTTTCTGATGCAGGACAGCAAACACAAGCAGGGAGGCAGAATAACTGGTTATTTCTTTTTCCTGATTCACTTAACTTAGTAAATACTTTTAAAATAGTAGAGCGTAAGAAATGCAAAGCACTTATGTCATATTTGACCATAAACACTAACTCATATTGCAGAGATTCAAGCCTACAACTGAAAATGAAACGTGCAAATGAAAACATGGAATCTACCTGGAAAACAGAATTTGCCATGGAAAAAGATAAAAAGCATTTCCTTCAATAATCAGTTTATTAATCAATGTATTTGGTAACATATGGATGCTAAATATCACAGCTCTGAATTCAGCCTTAAAGCTTGTTACAGTGCTACACACAGTGGAAGAAGCAGGAAGGCAGGCAGAGCCCCTCAGTACAGGACCGTAATGAGTCTCAACAAATGCAGAGCCATGAGATCATGTGCAGTGACAGGAGATTAAGGAAGAGCTCTTGCTTTCAGAAAATTTGTCTGCATAAGCAGTTCAGAGGAGAGTACCAATCTGATGGTTCAGCTGGTTGACTCACATAGTAATGTACTACTGTTATCTTTCTTTTTTTTCTTTTTTTCTTTTTTTTTTTAATTCTTTGTACTTAAAATGATTAAAAATGAACAGAGAAATGTTTTATTTCCACAGGGACTGATTAAGATGGAGGACAGACATGATGCCTTTTTTGTGAAGGTTCTCTTTGTGCCTCTCACTCCTCTACAAACATGACTTCAAGCTACACTCTGCAAGCTTCATCCACAAATCTTGTGGTTTTAAGAACTAGTCTAGAGTTTTGTGAGCTGCAGCAAGGCCCAGTTCTTTCTCAAGAAAGCCAGGAAAGGAACTGTGTGACTTGCTACTGAATAATTGAAATACAAGCCATAAATCAAATGAAATTCCATTCTGGGGAGATGAGCTGCTCCTGTTTGTAACTTTTTTAATCAATGGGATTTTTTTTATCATTTTCTAACCTGCCTTCTTCCACGATGGTCCCACATTCATATATGTGACCTTTGTTCCTAAGTTAGTAGAGCATACATATACAAAAAAGCCAAATTTTCTCATAGGTTCCTATTAATTTCTAAATTGTGCCAATAACTGCACATCGATCATCTCGTGCTGACTGAAATAGTAGTGTATTGATTGCTGTCTAACTGATTTGAGATGACCTGCGATGGTGGCCAAATGACATTTCTGTGTGGAAAGTCAAACCAAGGTCTGTGAATTAAACCACCTTCAGAATTAAGCCTTGAAGGAAGCAGTCTTCACCCCGATCTCCTTAGCAGTGTGAATGTCATCTACACATTTAATTACAGACAGAAATAGACAGAAATGATCATCCTTAAAATTTTACCAGTTATGTGTCACTTGTTATTCCCACTGTCTTCCCAAAGTGAACCAATTCTTTGGGTATTATGATCCATTAGAGCAGCTGATTATCCAATTTTATGATCTTTTATTATCTAACTGAAAATCATCGCTGACTTGAGTGACACATGATCTTCAGAAATACTCAAATATTAATCAATACAGATGCAATGAATTTTTTAGGAAAGAAACACAAACAAAAGTGAAAAGACCACTTCTCACCTCAGTTACAGCTTGGATTGATGCACCATGCTTCAGAAGAAGTTCCATCACTTTTATCCTGTTCTTCTTGCATGCAATGTGCAGAGGTGTGAAACCATTCTGTAAATGAGAAAGAACACATTTTTTTGATACTTTGTACATATTAAAAGGCAAACCTGGGTATGGAAGTAACACAAAGCATTCCTCTGTGATAACAAAACTCTTTCCAGGTTTGTTTTGGCTTCACTGAACTGTTTGTGTAAAAGAGAGAGAAATCTTCTAAAGAGGAAAGAAAGCGACCTAACTTATACAGCCACTTTTCTTTATGACATATATTGCCCATTCTAATTAAAAAAAAAATAAATTCAATTCTCATTCACATAAAACTTTTAAAATGTTCATTTCTTTGTGCTCACTCTTCATCCCTCTTGTTTTATTTGAGACTTGTCAGAACTGCTGATGAAAAAGTATACAAACTTTACAAGCTTTGGCATTTAGATCTTTTTCTAAACTACCTTACTATCATTTCTTCTTTCATTCATTACATGCCACTTTACTACACTTTATCACAATTACAATTTTTTGTCTCTTCCATTAAATGAACTGCATACATAGCAATGGGAACATTTTAAATAATCATCTTATTTGGTGCAAAGTGATATAGCAGAACAAGTAGAACAGGAAAATAAGCTGTGCAGAGCATCCAAGACCAACATCAACATCATATCATATCAACTATCATAAGCCTTTGTAACGTGAGGTCAGTGCAATTGTCTGTTCCAGTTAAGTGTGAGTAGCTCTCAAATCTGCTCCTTAGTAGTGGACAACACCCAGGGTAAACTCAGATGTGTTTCAGGGAAGGGTAAGCCTCAATTTCACATGCTGCACTATATGGCACCCATCTAGTTAATCATCCTGAGTGGAGATGAGGACAGAATAGAAGGAAATAGAAACCTGTGGCTAGGTTACAAGATTAATAAAGGCCACTGCCAGCAACTCTGAAAAATTAAAACTGATGATGCTTTGATTATTATATGATGCTAAAATAAATATTACAGCACCACAATCTTTCCCACTTGCCTGTTATATAGAGCAAAACTTATATATCATAATAGGTTGACCAAATACATCAAGGACAGATTCATCTGACATAGTAAACAGAGAAGCTGAAATGAGCAAATCTTTGGAGCCTGTGCTGTTCTCAAGATAGTCAATCCCACCAGCTTTTGAGGATTTCAGGAGCTCATATAACATTACAGGGATTAACTTCAGAAGTAAAAATTTTTGGAACAGTTTTTGAAGACCCATTAAAAAAAAACAACAAAACATTTGAAAGACAGTAGGCTGCAAGTATATATTTTAAAAAAAATAAGGAATTCAGTTTGCATGCAGTTTAATTATACTACCAGGTTTTAGTGCTGAAGTGGTTTTGAAGTAAAAATGCTTGTGGCTCCATTGCTATAATTACAAAATACCACAAATATTGCTTAGGCAACTCATTCTTATTTTTTACCATTTCACATCTTTGAGAGCAAATAAAAATTCCCCTAATTTTAAAGGTTGAAAGTGCTTATTTTCTTTATGAACATACAGAAAATGAGAATTCTCTCTGTACTAAAAACTACAGCAGTTACATCTGCAGCTGCTTAATCTATTCAGAATTGCAACAAGCTACCAGAAGGCAAAAGTGCTCCAGTTACACTAAAAATAGATAAATGACTGTTGACCATCCGTAAGCAAAAGTCTGCTCTGATTGCACGAAACACATTACTAATACTTTGAACCTCAAGCATCCTCTCTTGTGCTGTAGTAATACAACGCAGCCTTGCTGTCAACCATCAGCAGGCAGAAAATAAATCTCAAATAAATCTCACAGCAACTTTGGAAGAATGTTTAGCTGTGAATAGTAACCTGCTGTGTACTCACCAGTGCTTTGGCATTAGGATTAGCTTTCTTGTCCAAGAGAACCTTGGCAACTTTGTAGTGGCCACAGTGGGCGGCAACATGCAGCGCAGTCAAATAGTCATTAGTGACATCATCCACAGGCACGTTGTGCTGAATCAGGAGCTGAACACAGTTTAGATGATCTCCTTGTGTTGCCATGTGCAATGGAGACAAACCATTCTGCAAACAAAAAGACCCAGTGCTGATGGGTTACAGAATGCTCAGAGAATCAAAACTCTAATCTTGTCCTTACAGAGTGAGTTGTATGAAAGATTTCACATGCCCATACAGAACCCAAAATCAACTGGGCACATTGAATGTAACAGTGAAGGTCTTAGTCTGATAAAAGCCATGCGGAATTTGAAGCGTATCTGGCGAGAGTATATAGACAGCTCCACTTTAAAAAGTAGGTGTAACAGCAATGCTATGAAAGCTTAGCTTATTTCAGCTAACATAGCTCAGGTAAGTTGCTAGAGTTAACCAAGCTATGTGAAGAACAGTGCTTAGTGACTTTTAATACCCTAACCAGCACATCTGCTGTTTTAAAAACCTGCATTAAACTTCTTGTTGTAATGCAGCCTGTAAATGCCAGGCAGGAGCAGAGCATCACTCACTGATCACTATAACCTTCCCTCATCCGTCCCCTAGCGTATCCCTGAATTTGGTTGTACACATACCTTACACATCTGTGGAGACCATTCTTCATTTTTTACAACAGCACAACAAAACTTTTTTACAACAGCAAAAAAAAAAAAATAAAAATCTGAATGTGACCACCATGATGTGACCTACCAGAAGTTGATAAGGCTCTATTTAATCAGGGAAATGCCTGAAAGATTCATATTTGGGAACTAAATCTCCATTCAGATTTGCTGCTTGCACTGCTTATGGCAGCTAATCAACAAGCTGAAGCCTATTTTACTGTTCCAGAGTAAAAGACATTAAACACAAGAAATAATTCCCAGAATTCCCATTTGTATACTTTTTTACTCAGTCCTTCTGATGCCAAAATTAGATTCAAGTTCAGGAAGCAGCACATAACACTACGTAATCTATAAGTGACTGACAGTACACTGTTTGCTATCACGTAGAAAATAAAACTCTTGCTCTCAGATGCAGTGCCCTCATGTGACCACAGTTAGCAAAGGCAAAGCTGCAGTGTAAAAACTGCTGAGATCTCAGGCTTTCTGAAACACAAGAGCTCTTTCCCCTCCCCTCCCCTGGCAATATCATAACAGTAAGTAACAAACTTTCAAAATAAAAGTGGGAATACACAGTGAAATATTTTTTTTAAAGTGACACGGGAGAAGGTTAGTGAAAATGAACAGGCCAATGCTGTCCTAATTTGAAAGCAGTTTTGTTCAGTGCTGAAAAGCAGAGATTCTTGGGCACTGTTCTATCTTTTGAGTAAGATTATCTCATGGGCATGATTTATGTTGGCTAGGACAAACCTCTTTCTTATTCCCAAAGGTTACTACAACAATTATATACATGAAAGCTAGATACTAGCATTGCAATTTAAATGTAATTAAATAAGATAATAAGGGAAAAACAAAAATCACATTAATTTCCTACAGTCACCAAGCCCTCCCTGGTGAGGGCTTTTTAGGCGTTAGCAAAAAATCATGGAAGTTTATATGGTGTTCTGTTTTACTGTTAAAAGAAAAAACTCTCCAGGTAAAAAGTGTCATTCATTCTAGAGCCAGTAAACCTCACATAATAATGGACTAAGAAATTGAGTAGGTGGGATGAAACTCCTTCATAGGAAAGACTTGTAAGGAGAAGGCTGAAAGTGATGAAAAAGAAGGGAAAAAGCAGAGCTGCTGTACTTTCATTTAGGAAAACAAACAAGATGCTTCATAAAAAAATCTGTTGTGGATGAGAAAATACACTTCATACAAAAGAGCAAGAGACAAGACTGGATGTTAAAGGCATCAATAAAAACAAATGATTGTTGTCTTCTGTTATGACATAAAATATGTGCTTATAATTCTGTTGCAGTTTAAACTTTGAATGTCTTTGTCTTCCCATTTATAAAATAAAAACATTACGTATAACACCTTTATCCTGCATCACATCCGTGCTGTGAGATAGTTTGTAAAAGGTGATTTGGTACTCTGAGATGGAGCCACTATATAATAGATACATGTTGCTTTTATGCAGATTATCAAGAAAATATTTAAAGATGAAGTTTAATAGGAATGAAAGAGATCAATGGCCAAATGGTATCTTAATAAATAAATAAATAAATAAAAGAAAAAATCAGAACAGGACTAGAGAGATTAAATAGAGTGTCAAATGCCTGAGTGGGCAAAGAAGCATATCAGTGATACACAGCATAATTTGTAGCTGTGCTAAAGTACTTTAATCAGAGGAATGGTATATCTCACATAGCAAATCAGGGCATACTCAGGGCTACAATTCAGGTTCCTTTTGCTCTTGGAAAACTCAGGATAAATTAGTAGGTCACTACCTGCCCAGAAAATAAATCTGAGGTTATTCCAGTGTGAAAAAGGACCTTTGCTATCCTAATAATCTCTTAATAGGAAAAAGTGATCAAAATGCAGTCTAGTTATTCCCCCTAAATAATTTCATTTGGTAGGAGAAAACTTTGAGACGCTCCAATTCTTTCCAAGATGTGTTCTATTTGAAGAGAATGGAATAGTGAGTTTTACAAGATGACTGTACCATAGTTTAGTGCCAAATGAATGGCTTCATTAATGTCATTCAGAGGTAGAAACTTCTTAGATCACTTTCTGAAAACAGCAGAATTTACACATCAGAGAACAGTTCAGGAAGCTCCGCACTTTCTTCTGCTCATTTTTAATATGTAATATAGTTTTCCCTTCTCCAGTGAGGAGCTCTCATTTTGCTGCAGGTGTCCAAACAAGCTTCTGCAGTTCAATGTCCAAAGCGCGTCTTCCAGCACTGTGCTATTTCAAACCCACCAACCAACCTATCTTCTCACCTGTCTGATTTCAGCTAATGAACTATGGGCCACACAGTGTGAATCTCCTCAGAGGAAGAACAAATTCAAAGCCCACAGACCCCACACGGCAGGTTAAGCTTCAGGATAACTCCTGGCATGCAAAATCCGTTTGGCAAAGAAACATAGTTCCATAAGAGTAGGTTTTATTTAAGACAGCGAAAACCAAGGAAATGGGCTTTATGCTTCCTCCGTCAATTAACTGAGCTACCAGCGAGCGTGGAAAATTCTGACTGCCTGGAGTACAAGCTCTAGACTCAGTGTGGCTGAAACAAGGGGATATGCCCTGGAAAGCAATTTGCTCCTCCTTCTGCTTGAGGAGATTCTAAGTCTGGGTTCCTGGAGCCCAATGGAAACTCAGCATGCAGAGGACGGGTGGATCCTGTCTGTCAGATTAACCATGACAGCAGTTGCCAGTGACTCACTGAGCAGAACCAAGCTGGTGTCACAGCCTCTCCAAACAGAAAGCTAAATATAGTCCAGAGAAGGAGAAAAAAAAAGGAAAAAAAAAAAAAAAAAAAAAGAAGAGGGAGGAGAAAAGCAGAATATAGAAGGACACTGAGAAAGAATAGGGCAGAATGACAGAAGAGAGGAGAAATAACAGAAGGAAACATGACATGTTGCTTACAGACTTGAGAGCCAAAAAGTGGAGGAACATATCTTGGGAAAGAACATCAAAAAACTGCACAATTCAACTGTCAGTCTTTGGAGGGTAAAGTCATGGAATGTATTGTGCTACAAACAAGACTACTGCATTGAGATTTAAAACCAGCAATAGCTGCAGCACAGATCACCAGAAGAAGAGATCTTGTGCTTTAATGCTAACCCATGAATCTAGAGCAATCTGCACACATTTTAGTGCAGGTGATGTGAAATTCCCATGAAGAACTGTGTGACAAACTGCAGAGAGAAACAGAGTGAAAAAACTGGTAATCACTCCAGTTCCCAGTGAAATATAAGCTGTTACCTGCAAAAAGATGTTACTCTATTTATATCCGTTATCTCAGGCTAGAGCCTGAGAGTAATTCAGTGCAAGCTGAAAATATACTGTAATCACCATGTATTTATTCCAGGATACAGACATTTTCTAGCTACTGTTATTCTAAGTGTTGGGATTAATTACCATAAATGCCTTGTCGGTCGGCAGAAAAACCTTTTCTTGTGCATCTTGATTTAACATATTTTAGATATGCAGACGTGTGCTACATATGGCATCCACTTTGGAGAGCTCCCACACAGGTTCTTTAAATAGCTATGAAACAGGGAAGTTATTATCAAGCTCTTAAATACAGTATCATGCAGAATTACAGCTTCAAAAAAGTACAAGGACTATCCCTGCAGAAAATAGAACAGTATCAGTTACCTTTGTTTTGGAAAGAATAGGAGCACCACGATCCAGCAGCATTTCTACAACTTGTTCATGGCCGCTTCTTGCTCCACAGTGGAGGGGGGTCAACCCATCCTGGGGGACACAAGCAATATTATCTATTACACTCAGACACAGTAAAGTTTGGTGGTTTTCTTTTTTTTTGTTTGTTTGTTGTTTTTTGTTTGTTTGTTTTTTGTTTTTTTTTGTTTTTTGGGGGTTTTTTTTGCACTTTTATTAAAAAACTGCAATGTCTTAAGAAACTATTTTCTGCTGGGTGCTGATCCTGCGCATCTGAAGAGTTGAATCCATTTATTTAAATGTACAGAGTACATTTTGGCTCCATTTTCTAAATATGTAAATAGTTGTATCAAATTGGTGCAATGGGCTCTTCTACTTTACAGGCATTAAGAAAGATTGTACATCAGGCACTTCTTGACTGCACGTCTTCAAGAAAACTGGGTCAGTCAGTATGCATCAAAGCGAATGGATATTACTTATATTTAAAAAAAAAAATCTTTCTTATTGAGTTTGATTTTATTACATTGATTTTGACAGGTGTACAGCAGATGAGAAAACCATCTTAACCCTGGGTGGTAAAAGTATGCTGGATTAATTCTTGTTTCTTGTAGCGTAAACCATAACTGTGCAACTTCCAGCTGAATGTCTGGTCCAGGGTCACAGCCTATTCTCAGTACTTCTTTCAAAATAGTTTTCTTACTAATAGTTTTCACCATGCTAGAAATACGTTCCTCAATTAAGACAAAGACACTTTTTTAACATCAGAATTATTCCAAGTTAATTTGATTGTTCCTTGACTTGTATCCTGTTTAAAATGTTCAAGTACTCTGTTTTCCATAATGGGTGCTATGATGAAACACAGCACACATGCCTCGAGTAACTGTGAGTAAAGTCACATGGAGTTTTTCAATACCATATGTCATAATGGTTATTGCAAATAGTAATGCCACGGCTTTGAGAAAAATTAGGAAGAAAAATGTATGTTTTTCGAATTAGTAAAAGCAAATCTTTCACTTGTTACAAGCAAGCCAAATTTGCAGAAGATTATTGTTATACAACAACTACATTGAATTTTCACCAAATATGTCAAAGGAGAAGCCCTTATAACTAACAAGGAAGCAAGGTAAGCATTTTCTAATTTTTCAAGCGCAGATCATAAAGGAAGGGGCCCCTCTCCAGTGTCTTTCACCACTCTTAAAAATACTTCATATCGCCTAAAGTATATTACAACATTTTTATATAAAGGATTATCTAATTTCTTATCACGTATCCTGTGCTTGTCAATTTACACACACTCTGTATGATAGAAGATTCTCCTAAATTACCTTATTCTATGTATTTTCCCCATATATATAATAATGTTCCGTTATTAGTTTAAGGCTAATGAAGTATAGAAGGCAGCTGGAGGGATGGAGGTACTGATTTTGAGAGTCTTATGCCCTTCTCCTGCTTCTACTTTTTGCTCTCTCCTAAGAAGCTTTTGAAATTCAGCAGCAGAAATTCTTCTGATTTAATTTTTCTGCTGTTCTCGTTTAAACCTAATGTGGCTCTAACTGTACACTTTCTATTACTTAAGACATACAATTCTGATGCAGCTAAAGGAAAGACTTTTGGATAAGACTTAACTTGAATGCAATTCAGGAGCTATTTATTCATGCAAGACAAACACTCTTCAGCTCACTTCTCAGATTATACCAAGATCACACAGAATAAGATGCATTTGCTCACCTCCGTAAGCTGAATAGAGCATCCCGAATTACACCAGTGCTCCCCAGAGCACAGAGCCACAACAGTGTGGTTGTGCTGGGCCCACAGCTGCTTCCTGCAGCTGACAAGGCTCCGGCAGCACAGGAGGTGGCAGGCAGTCAGTCACACCTGGCCAATCATACAGCAGTCCCAACAGCAGATATATCACACGGCATGACACAACACTGCAATGCAATGTAGGTTCTTGTTGGGACACCGTATCTGAAGCTGTTCTTATGAGAATGTCAGGGCTCCCATGAGAAAAGGCAAATATGCTTTGAGACAGCTCACTCAGCTGCAAGGGGTTTTTGGTACTCGAAAATGAACCAACTATTCACCCAGAATAGTAAATTGCTATATGGCCCTAAGAAGAAGTAAAGAAATTCAGAGTCGATCTGAAACAGGTCACAGAATGATGTACAACACACAACATTTACATATATATTTACAAAAAATCTGAGATTAGAAGACACTACTCTGAAGTCAGCAAGACTACTGATTTTGTCAGGAGATTTTCTAGTTGCTTACTCATGGTGATACAGACTCCACTACACAAAGCATAAAATGCACCGCATGAGTTAAGAAGCTATCTTTCCTTAATATGATAGTCTGCAATGGCTCTGAAAAAAACATTACAAACGATTATGACAATAATCTGCAGATTAAAGACAGTCTAAGTATATACTGACATAACAAATCATATCATTTGTATTATCTATTCCTCCAGAGAGCCCAATAGCATCTCCAGCAGAAGCCAGGAGGAAAATAGGAGGGATTCTGTTCAGATACAGGCTTCCTTCACATAAGCACTGCACAAATTACTGCTGTCTCTAGGATTTATCATCCCTATTCCAGCATGGTGAACTTCTTAGCAGGTGCTTCTGCCCAGCATGGCCTCTACACACCCTAAAATCACACAAACTCTTCATCAATGCTACTACAAAGAGTCACCAGTGCAGCAGGGTAAGAAATGAGCTTTGCTCTGCTTACACATGCAAAATATGCTGCCAAGTCAGTGCTATTCTTCTCATTATTTTTAATCTTAAAGCAGGAGGCTTTTCTGGAGCAGCTTATGTATGATCTGATGCATCTTAAAAAGAGAATATCCCACATGTTCTCATACAGATATGAGTGCTAGCCTGTTGTTTAGCTATAAAATCAGTAAAATGAAGATTACAGACTTACTGTTAATCCAAGCTAAATTGTGCTCAGTGCCTGCTTCAGACAAATTCACTTTGGCATAATGCAGTATTAGGCAGCCAAAGAAAATCAAGCTAATTTGATCAGCCTAATTACACTATTTTTAAAGTTTTTCTGGAAGATAGAGAAAAAATAATTAGGGCAACATTCAGTAAACATGTTACATCAGGCATTAACAGGTCTTTGCTTGAAAGTTAGTTAAAGACCAGAGTTAAAAAAAGCTGCCAAGGGCAGACAAAAACAGGGCACGGTTAGGGCTTTGCATGGCTAGTTACTGAGGAGTACACTAAAGAATTAAGTACAAAACCCCAAGTGCCAGCTGCTAGACATTACACACACACACACACACACACACACACACACACATAAAAAGGACAGCTGGGAGAGAAGCAACTGATAAAAATAAACAGGAGAAAGTAAGTGTGAACTAAAGAAAAAAAGATGGCTGAGTCACAAAATGAATGCAAGATCATTTTTTGAAATAACCTCATATGCTCATACATTATCTGAACTCTTAACTGCAGTTCAAAAGTGAGCAACAATGTTTGTGGTGCTCATCAAATCCTATTCCTAATGAATACAGTGAAACCTTGAGGCCATGGATGTCTTCTACAATAATTTTAACAGGATAAGGACTTAGTCCTTCACGTTAACCTTTTGTGCAGTACCTCAGAACTGCAGTCTCCAGGACCATCTGCCAGCAGAAAACATGAGTGCTCAGAGAAATGACTAAGGAAAACAATTCATTACCCCAACTTAATTTAATGCTCAAGAAAGACTTTATGTGAATTTATCTACAAAATGGGTATGTCTGTGAAAAATAAAAGCCAACTCTACATGGAGAACATTTCCACTACCAATTCCAGAGAATGGACTGTGGGTACATCACAAAATGACAGCTGAATAGCTAAATTTGTCCCATTTAAGATCCCAGCCTTGTTGGCATTTTTTCAGCATCACAGGATGGTATCTTCTGCAAACTCCTGTAAAGGTCAGTTACAGATCTGATAAGGAGAAGCAAAAGGGCTGGGAATTCCTGCCTCTGAGCAAGGGAAACAAGCTCTTTTCAGGTACCTTGTCCTTTCATATGGGTACAGTAACGTTGTAGTTCACCTTTAAGGAGGCCTTTTGTGCTCCATAATCAACATTTGCATTAAATAGTATCCAAGAAAAAAATGATTTTAATCAAAGCAAAACAAAACAAAACAAAAAAGCTACAGAACTCTGCTTCACTTAAAGAAGAGGTCACACCTACATTTATAAAGCTTTATAAACATGTGTAAACTTATAAAAGAGAAGCCTCACTTATTTTTTATGTGCAAATCCCATTCCTGTGTAAAGTTGCATGCTCTGCCAGCACCTGCCCCTGCCTCTCGCAGAGCACTTGGAGGCTGGGCTCAAACTGAGCATCCCGCTGATGGACGTGATTTGACAGTTAGAAAATACAGCCTTGGCAGCTTGTTGCCTTTCAGTATGCATAGTAGTGGTCATACTGCTATAAAGGGATATGACTGCAGCTTTTGTCATCCTGTATTTTCGTAAGACCATTCTCAGCCTGAGACATTAAAAAAAAAGGAGAGCACTCAAGAAAAAAAGTGAAATGTCTGCAAAACTGACACACCTCAATTATTCTGCCTTGGGAAAAAAAACACTGGGTCAGGTAGGAACAGCAAGAGAACTTTAATAGGAACATGTAGTATAATGGCTCACAGCAATTAATCATAATTATTGAACAAGTCATGCAGTCTCTGCTGAAATAGAGTTATTTTCTACTCTAGTATTGCGTTGCTCTCAGCCTTCTCCTGCTTCTCCTACTGACTTGTAAATCCTTTCTGATCTATTCCAATGATTCTCTTCCCTTTTCAGATCTCCCTGGTAGAACCCCTTACTGCCTAGACCAGGGGCTGGTAAACCCTTGCCAGGATGTGTCGGTGCTGCTGGGAGGAAAGCTTCCAAGTTATCACTAACTAGCAGAAAATGATGCCTCTGGCGATGCCAGAGAAGTGCAACATACATATGGCACAAGTAGGAGAAGTTACACAAATCCCTTTTGATATATGGGAGAAGTATTTGGAGAATTCTCTAGGTGAAACCAGAAAAGGAAAGGAACAAAAACAGAACAAAATAACAACAAAAACCACCAAGCCACAAGATCTTCCAGAACTGCACTCTTCCCTCACTGTGAAGCTCTGCCAGACTACAGAGGTGTTAATGCTTCCGTCCTCTTCCTAGATCCTGTTTCCATCACAGCCCATATTTTTAGTTACATAAATTATCCTAATGTCTGACCCTGGGGTCTGTGACACAGAAAATGTAACAGATCATGTTTTTGTAACTACGGGAAAAGAACAAGTCAGACTTCAACTATTTAAAATAGTGGTCCCCAACTTTCTGGCTGCAATAGCCAAATAAATGCTTGTAGAGAGGAAACAAAGAATTCCTTCCCGTGTTCCCAAATGCACATCTGTCACATCATCAAAATGGGCTCCCCCTACACAGGATATGCACCCTTGCCCTCTAATCCCAGCAGCACCCAGTGTGGCAGGTAGGAGACTGGTATTTCAATCCAGAAGAAAGAAATCAGAATCATGGAATGGCTGACGTTAAAAGTGTTTGAAACATGCCTCCAGTCTGACTGCTTTTTTAAACAATGGAGGGCAAGAGAGAGAGCAAGAGAAGAGGAGGTTACTCAGAAAGAATATCATGTCACATCCCCCACACAAGGCAAACCCAGGAGCCAATACCACCCTGAGGGAGAAAAGTGCTTCTAAGGAACTATCACAGCAGAAAAATCAAGGGTGAGACACAGAGCCAGCAGCAGAGGAAAAAAAAGGCAAATTCTGTGATCAAGTGCTAGCTATGCTGTCATTTTGATATACAAAGGTAGAAAGCAAAGGGAAGTAACAAGAAAAGAAAATAACAGTTGTTATAGATGTGGGGTACCACATCCTGACAAGAGAATGGATCTGTATGGCAGTCTGTTAAGACTCAATTCCATACAAGCTAGTGCACACTGTGCATAGGACCAAAGATTTTATGCAGGCTGTTCTTTAAACCCTCTTGAGACAGTGTTTCTCGCTAACGTCAAGAGCAAGAACCACCCACTGCGTACAAGTTATCCCTTCCATACCCCCCAATTACAAAAAAATAGATGCATCTTACAAAGAAATCATGAATTGCTTCTAAAGGTAAAGCAGAAAAACAACTGGAAAAAAAAGTGTGAATAGAGTGAAGAGAAAAAGGAGCTGACCCAGTTTTTGAATTTGTCACAAAAATAAAAAATAAGAACGTCTCTCAACAAAGACTGCAGGAAATCTCAGACACTGCTGAAAGCCTAGAAAACCAAACGGAAATCTGTGCATACAGCAGTAAGTGCATAAAAGATATTCTTAGTTTATATTCTTGATCTGTTCAAGATTTTTTTTTTCTGGTGAAAATTATACAGAAAAACTAAAAATGAAAGACAGATACACGTCAAGCTAACATTTCAAGGAAACTACAATTGTTCCAAAGGTACAGTCACAACACCACGAAGACTGCCCCACATGTACAGGAGCATGTTGCAAAGACTGCTGTGACAGCCCGCAGTCCTAGTTCTAAGGTTTACTTCACAACTTCTGAACATTTCTTTTGACCACTGCGTAAGTAAATAAAACAGTCCTAAACTGGTTTGATTGGGTTTTAACTACAACAATTAGATGTAAGTGTCTGCACTGACCTTCTAAGGACACTCAACAACTCAAGTCAGGCACCATCTGGATGAAAACCATCACTACACCTGGCACATTTACTCCTAAATCCAAGCCAGTAGTTAAGCACCAAGTCAGGCAGAAGCTGAACTGTCACACAGCTCTGCAAGAGGTGGTGAGATTCACCACCAGTGCTACACTCTGTAACATAGCCCTGTGGATGAAGAAAGGCAAACATACTGCAGCTAAAGGTTATTCTTTTAATATTCAGGTTCTGAAAGATCTGAATTGAATTCTCACGTTTCAGTATTTTCCTGTGTAGCCATTTCTACCCCAGCTAATTCAAAACATCATTTAACTTAGTTCTCTAAGGACACAGAAAATAGTTTGTTCTGAACTTTGCCATTCAGGTGTTTCACATTGTTTTAAGAGACGTAAATCGTTAGCATCCTACTGCAATCATTTTATAAGGAAGAAATGCAGTACAGTTATGGTAGCCTGCCAGAAAGACGAATGATTTAGTTTGTACAGCAGCTTTCAGGTCAAAAGCAAGAACTCCATACAGTCACTTGCAGTATTCACACTGAAGCTTACCCTTGTTTTGGCATCAATTTTAGCTCCTCGATCAAGTAGGAGTTTGACCATATTTGCATTTCCCCTCTTCGATGCAACATGTAATGGTGTGATATCATTCTGTGGAAGAAGAAAACAAAACATGAAAATAAATTTACATGTCTTTCAGGAACTCTACAATTAGTTTGCTCACAGAATGAATTATGTCAGCTTTGCTGAGGGATAACATGACTTTATTTATCTGGCAATATTAAAGGAAGTGAAAGCTGAGTTTCTCCACATTTGAAAGGTGATGTTAGGCCATTATTTTCACATTATAAAGAGAAATGCTTAAGTCGTGCTTGGAATTATAACAAGACATCATGATTGTGCCCCATTTGTCAGTTTTTGTACAAGACCCAAACATCATCAGTCTTACTTTTTAAACCCTAGCAATTTTCTCCATCTGTGCCTGTTTCTGAACATATAACAAAAGGAACGAATACATCAAAACTTCATTTGTCAGTTAGGAGCTATGAAGATTTAAAAAAAAAAAAAACAAACAGCATTTCATTTGGAGGTCTCATTCATAAACAACAAGATGCCCATGTCATTTATTTCTATCAGCAAACTCTGACTTTTAAGCAGCTTCGTATCACGGTTCCATCACTCATTTCATCTACCTGACCAAATACTTCCCCTTCCAGTAGGCTCATGTGTGCTTCTCCAGTGATGCCCCACAAGATAGCAGAGTGTAGCTGAGCTGCACATTGAGGGCAGTTACATAACAGATGCGTGCACGCACAAACATGCTTTTTAACAAGATGTAGCTAGGACATTTCTTTATGCTCTGATGAATCCTTTATCTGTTGGTGTATGAAAGATGCATCCTGGATATATTTGATCATATGGAGCTAAGTGGAGATAAAAGAACATAAATAGAGCATGCAGCTACAGTATGGAGGCAAACAATTTTAAAGAACACTTTTCTGTGCGTTCAGGAGCAGCCCAAACAGCTGGCTGTGTAAAGCTGGCTTCCCCCTGACTGAGCAGAAAGCAGTGAATTTTAGTGAGCATGTGTCCTCTGGCTGACTGAATTGGAAAGGCACCCATTACCTTGACTAGTTGGAGAGCTGTACAAATGTCTTACCTGGCCAACGGAGCGTTAAACAGCACTTCCTCAAAACTGCAGGTGAGTGGAATGAGAGAAAGCCAGTACCAGAAAAAAAATCTCACAGATGTGACAAGTTGACTCACAGCTTAATAATGATGCTCAGTACCTAACCCAATATGCTCTATTTTTATTTACTTGCAATTTCCCTACGAAGCTAACCCACAGCTACTAGACAGTATGAATTAATACTACCGCAGAGGTAAAATACGCTTTAGCAAGAGGAAATGACAGAGCTGCTTTCTCCAGTACAAATCATTAGAGCATCACAGCTACTTTGTCAGAGTAGTTCCCAATTTATTTAAAAAGTGAAATAAAATGTAGAGACAATTAACACATTAAACAAGAAGTATGGTATGCCTAACCTTCTCAGGGATGTAAATCTGAGACTGCATAACATGCAATGTGTGAGTTGGTTTTGAAAAAATGAGTGATTCTATCTGGCTGGGAGTTAAATTCAGATATAATATGGGGTCAACATATTAGTGTATCAGCTACAAAGAGGGCAGAAAAAAAGACGACAATTATGTTGAGATACTTTATACTTTTCCCTTCTTCCCAGGAGGAAAGATGTTACCAAGGTCAGAGGGAGAAGATGACAAATTGCACTTTCTCAATAAAGAACAGTAGATGAAATAACTCTCATATCTTCAAGTAAGGAGGTACTGCAGGTAATTTAGGACCAGTGAGGACCAGTTTTTTCTGCTTGCTCTGCTTGCTTGGGGTTGATGGACAAAGAGACTAACTCAGCCTAATAGACTTCAGTGCCCTGTTAACATCGCAAAATAATTTCTACAAATAATTTCCTACATTAAGTAGAGAGTAGAAGAAATGTCTTTTCTAAGCATCACCAAAGAAATAGAAGAGGAAGATGAAGGCATTACAAAAGGCAGGAGTAACACAGATTAAATATGTGGTTCTCATTTGACACCAAACTAAATCAAATTCGTGTGGCACAGGGGAAAATAACCAGACAAGAACATGCTCATTGGATCTAATTCTTCACCAGCCCAATCTTTTAGATTGTCTATTGCCTTAAATGAAAGACAGTTGATTCTAGATTGAATGGATGAGCACTGGCAGACAAGCACCTCAACTGCAAAAGAGAAGACTTCCCCTCAGAAGCTGAGGGTTAGGTTACACTGTTGGTCTGCAACAGAGGGGAAAAATAATACTTATTGTTATAGTCAGAAAGGAGTCCTGTTCATTTCCTTCACATTTCAGGTTAGTACAAATACAATCATGACTTCCACAGTTGGTCTCGGCTTCTGGCACCCTGGCTTCTTGACACTGTCAAGCACCCTGGCTGGGAACATGGTGAAATTCTCCAGCACCTAATAAGCACCAAGCTCACTTGTACAAGCTGAAGCCAGCAAGCCTCCTTCCCTCCATTTGATAGACTGTCTTTACAAAAGGCATATGCATTAAAAGTCTCTAATACCTTGAAATCCTGAGTTATATTTGGTTTATACTGCATTAACTGCATTCACATTAGAAAGAGACAGGTACATAAAGGATATATTCATTTTAGTCACAGATTGTTAGGAAAAGCAAAAAACACACAGCTATTGGGAAATAATGATTTGAACAGGAATAAAGGAAATGGAACACTGTACACCCAGTGAAATATCTGTTCTTATGAACAAACTCAATTCCTTTTTGCTGGAAAAAGTGAGTTGCAGAAGCAGTATCTGCTCACTCTCTAGGGTTTTTTTTTTTCCACACTCTATTAACCTACTCAAGCAGTTCATGAAAGGAATTAAGAGATAAAGGAGAAGAAGCTTATTTGGCCCTGCTCAGCCTTATCAGCTGTGAAAAATATTATGAGAATATCAATGTAAAGAAAATCAAGATGGGCCAGTTTTCCATTCAGAATTTAACTTCGGCATTTAGCTAATTTGAGCTTTCACAGGTAGCAAATGATATGAAGTAATAATTCGGGTTGCCAAGAGTCCTGAGCCCTGCACAGATGAAGGGAAACATTATGTGAAAATCTGTACAACTGCCCACTGAATTTTAGGGCAAGCAACTTGTCTTTGGTCACTACTGGGCTTA
Organism: Centrocercus urophasianus; assembly: GCF_019232065.1. NCBI lineage: Eukaryota > Metazoa > Chordata > Aves > Galliformes > Phasianidae > Centrocercus > Centrocercus urophasianus. Next base: position 27,182,646 of record NW_024884722.1, on the reverse strand, counting down.
GCTGAGGCTTAGGGAATCACTGCTGGATGCACCACATACATTGCCCCATCCCATCTCAGCACACATCTATGACAACTGAGCATATCAACTGACACGAGAACAAACCTCAGATATCAACATCATTAATGTTTCTGATGATACAAAAAGGAAAGCAAGCAATTCAAACCCCAGTTGTTTGTTCTTGTCACAAGAAAACAGAGATAAAACAAAAAGGCTTCATAATATGCACGGCCTGGGTATAGATTATTAACACCAAAACTGTGGTATCAGCAAATAATATAGTCACCAAATGTAAGGTTCTGAATTCTTCAGTAAATCAACAGCATCTGCTGTCTTTTCAGTCTATTTTTATCTGTTTGATCTTCTATAAATTTCTCCCTTTGTTCTTAAGGAAGAATAGTAAATCAGGAAACTTTTGAAGATGTTTTCCTGCAGTAAAAAAGATGAAATCCCTTCAAGAAGTTGCCATAAAAAGATGCAGTTCAGATCTAGAAGTCTATCAGAGCACTCCTTTCCTTGCTCTCCCTGCTGAAATATCAAACATTGGATAATGTGTCATGAAAATCCCTCACCAGTGAGATCCCCTACCATCCAATTATAGAGTTAAAAAAAAAGACTGTGAAAGAAATATAAAATATAACTTATGAGAATAACAACCTAGAACTTTACAATAAATGGTCATAGCATTATTAAATAGCACATGGTCTTTCCTCTCCCCTTTGGCAGATGTCACGGACTACATGATTCAAAGTATTCTGAAAGCACATACAAATTGAAGTGTGATGGATTACATGCACGCGTTTTTCTTTTTAAAGCTCACAACATCGTGCTCAGCTATTTTGCCTGTACCTCCATGCACTGTTTGCGGCTATGCTCTCACACAGGCCCTGTGCCTTCCTTTGCAGGTATAAATAGGATGGATGAAAAGAGATCTGTTTTTCTTCTTCGGCAGCTTCTGCTTGCTGCTGATGAGAGGAGACACTAAGCTCTTTCAGCTGCATCTATCTACAGTTTCATAAGAAAATTTAAAAAAATTCAAGCTATCCTATTCTGAGCAAAAAGCCACCTCCATTTCCCATCTGAAATGAAACCACCAAGTTCCCAGTGACACAAGCAACCACCCATCACAGCTCACCACAGCAGTCCATGTTATCTCTTAGTGCTACAAATTGGCAACAGGAATATCTAGGAATTTAGAAAAAAAAAATGCAGTAAACTAAAAATAGACAGAGGTATGATATGCTCTGGGATTGCAATTTTCTTCCATCAAACAGCCTGAGTTTACAAGCATAAGGATACTAATAATAAACAAGAAAAGTAAATATTTGCACTTGTAGTACCATATTAGGCTTTGAAGAGTATCTTCAAAAGCAAACAAGCAAAACATAAGTGTTTCCTATTCATGTCCTACTCATGTCGTATTGTTTCAAACACAGACTAAGTGGGCTATGAGGTAAGTAACGAGGGTGCACTGCAGAAGTAGAAATAAATCCCTCTGGAGAACTGATGCTATAGCAGCGATACAAACAAGCGATGTCTTGTGCCAAAGACAGAAAAGGGGACTGGTCCTCTGCAATCCTGCAAGGGCCGACAGTCCAAGCAGCAGGTTGGTTGCTTGGCTGAAGGACAAGCTGTATTCCCATGCTGCAGCTATTGTCAGGGGCAGACCACAACATTTATTCAATTATTTTTAAAACATAGTTTCTTACCAAAATGTTCAGATGAATCGGAATTTAATAAAATTGTCCTTCTCTGTTCCCACTGAGAGCTGACTCAGAACTGACCAAGAATGAGTAAAACAGGCTGAAACAGACAGACGGCTCAGTGGTAAAGTCTAGAAAATTTCTCCACCCTTAGGGGTTCCCTTAAGAAAAAAGCATGACATTGGTTGTCATGTACTAGAATTGTGATCAATAACCACATGAATATTATCCACATTACCAGTTCATGGAGAAAGTGGAGGATTGTGCTAACGGTTACAGGCAACCATGCAGCTACAACAATGCGTTTTATATGAGAACAGACAGTATTTTCTCCTATCATTTTCTGCAATTCAAAACTGGAGCTATAACTGAGTAGAAGTCCTGCAGATAAAAGTTTTCTAGTTTAGCAGCTGTTACTGATCACTGAAGCTCACATGAGACTTTTAGAAATAAAAGATATTACAGGTGCAAACATACCATCTTTGCAGAAAAACTTACGACAATGCAAAGAATTAGCTTTTTTTCCCTCCTCTGTTTATTGTTTAGTAAATCTTAGATGATGCTAAATTAATTATTGTATACTCATATATTCATTTTTCTTCAGGCTTGAGATGCTTTAAATGAATCCTGAAAGAAAAGAGGGAAGAATATAGCAAGGAACCATTATGACAAGCTACCACTAGGGAAATAAAAAAAAAAGTGCTTCTCTTATGTTACTGTCACTTACATACTGCCTGCTTTTTTTGATGGACTAATGGTGTGCTGCTCCTCAGCCTCAGGGTCATCATTAATGCATGCTGGCCTCACACCACCCTCTCAAGATTACTAAATCCTTTCTCAACCTTCCAGTAAGCAAACTTTCTGCAGGCAAAGTCCACTGCTAGTGCAACTGAGATCTGCTCTAGAAAAGGAGTGCCCTGAACGTGGAAGGCTGTTTGTAAGGCTGGATGCAGTTGTATGGCATAATGACCGCCTCTCCTATGCTATGGTAAAAAAAGATTTGGGCAGAGGTCACCTTCATGTAGAGAATTCCCTTGTTACCTGAATCTTCTGGCTTGCTCAAATATGGAGTAGATGTGATAGTCACAGTAGTTTCTTTCAGTCTGAAAAGTTGTAGAGAATGATTTTTTTTTCTTTTCTAACCACTGTGCTCCCTCAGAGATAGGTAAGAACTTCAGAGGCATTTCCTTACCTGGGCTAGACAGTTATTGCCACTGCAAGATGACTCAAGTCAGAAGAATAATAATCTAATGACTCTGTGAACCCCTCAAGTATGCCTTTTCCCTAATTTTTATTTAAAAAAAAAAAAAAAAAAAAAAAAAAGCTGTTTATTCAAAGTACCTTGTACCTTTCCCACCTACCTAATCTGCACATGCAGGCATGGAGAAACGCCAACTTGTGCTGCCTAAGCATAAGGCAACCTGGCTACACAGCTTCATTCCCAGCCCTCCCTACATGCTGCCCTTGAGGTGGCCCAAAGCCTGAATGGAAAAGAGCAGGCACTCTGTAGAGATGTGATTTATAGCAAAAGAGTTTTCTTGCACAGGATAATGTACATTTAACCAGAGTTGCTAACAAAAATGGTTTCTCATTCCATTCAGTGGCTGTAACTCGCATTTAGCATGTATCTGCATGCACCTTTCCAAGTCCTAGATACCAAAGAGCAAAGCACTTTTTGCTCAAAACAAATTTGAAGGGGGCAGTAGAGAATGGAAACCCATTGTGACCTGTCCTTTATCTCCAGCACCTCACCTGCCCTCAGGCTGAAGGTGATCTGATTCCTGGTAAGCAAGAGTGAAGAAGCACCTGCAACAGCATTCAGCACCAGAAGCAGCAGCTCAGATGGGAACACAGAAGTTTTCCCCATTTATTTGCTCGCTGTACACCACAACAGGTTTCCAGAAGGAAAGTCTGGAATAGGAGAGTATTTGGCACTCCATATTAATTATTAAATTGGTAGTTCTAGAACATGGAAAGTAGATACTAAAACTATCAAAAACACAGGGTAACACTGGGTACAGTTTTATTCGAAGTTAGAAGAGGCTGATGAACAATATTTGCTCATTAGAGAATGGTGCTAGGCATTTTTGTAATCCTTCAGAGCTCAGCTAATGACTGTACTGAAACATTAAACTTGCCAAGGAGACCGACTACATCCTTGCTTAACCCTTTCTTCTCTTCATCCACTTCTTTAGCCTGTATGTGATTATTTCACAGTTTAGCAAGAGGGAAACACATTGATATGATGAAGAGAAACACAGCCATACACATGGAAGTTTCTTATAGATACCAGAAACTGTAACATGTTTACAGATAATTCAAGGCCAAGAAGTCAAGTGATTTAGAAAGAATATTTTTCCTTCGGTACAAAATGCCAAAGGCCAACACAAAATCAGTGAAATGGCTTGGACTGGGGTTATGAGGCTAAGGGAGTTGCCTTCCCTAGAAATAGGTAGGAATTAAGGGCATAACAAAGGTGATTTACTGAAGTCATTTCCATCCATCCTGCAGGACACTTTCCACGTAGCACCACATTGCCTGCGTGTTCCTTTCCTGTAGTAAGGTCAGAGAACATATAGATTCAGAAAAGCAAATGCACTTCAGTGGAAGTCACTAAATCTCTTGCTGTGTTGGGAGACTGCAAATCAAGAGGAGGCACCCTTCCAAACCTCCCAGCCTTTATGCTCTGCAGGTACACTGGCCAGCAGGCACAGCAACACCTGTAAGAGCTCCTGAACCTATGCCTATTTTTCTTAGGAGCAATGAAAGAAGGGAACAAAGGAGTGAGAGTCTGACAACCGAGAGGCAGGCAAGTGTACACTGGCAGGGGTGAGGAGAGCAGCTGCTACCGCATATCACTGGGGACATCATTTATTTACAGTACAGCACTACTGCTCACCTCCTGTCCACACACCAGCAGCCATTATCAAACTTACATCTTCCCCTGCCTTCATTGCTGGAACTTTTTTTTTTTTAATTTGGTTTTCCCTTGAGTCCCTCAGAAATCCACTGAAAACACTGCAGCTTTGTCTCCAGTCTGCCTTCCTCCTTTTTTGTATCATTTCACCAGCTCCTCTTTTCACCAGACTCACTATTGCTCTCAAAACTCAGAGCTCTGCCTTCATCCTGCTTGTCCCTCCACTCTACCTCCACCTATCCTCATGTTCAGCAGGAGCTGAACTCATACATTTGTCTTTGTGTTGCCTCATTCCATACAAACCAATCCCTGTTACCACGATCCTCTGTTCTTGTTCAATTCTCCCCCAGAACTGACAGTTCTAAATACTTCAACATAAATTCAGAGATACAGAATTGTCAATTCACATTTATTCAGCCAGGACAAAGGAAAAAGTATTGATTGTCAAAAGCACTTTTGACATCATCATCCTACAGTTTGGTCTTTCTACATTTGAAAGCTACAGTGCATGCACACAGTATGATTTTATTTGGGTTATATCCCTTCTCCACCTTTACTCTGTTGCTTGTCTTCCAGATTCTCAACAACTCAATTAAAGACCCTTCCCCAAGGCAAGGCACACAGCTCATTGTGAAGATTGTTTATAGAAATTAAATAGACAAGAAACAATGAGGTGGCAGCAGGCAGGCAGTACCTGTGGATCGCTTTCAGCACCTGCTCTAGTGCCTCTGCCTGCCTTGTTGACTGGGTAATCAAGGATCATGCAAGGACTCTGTTACTTGGTGCTAACATTGATACTTTGTCCTCAACTCATATTTGTCTGCGTTTGTCTACAAACCCACTGCTTTACCAGAATCTAATTTATATTTCTATTAAACGCCTTCATTTCCAGCCTTCTGATAGAACTAAATTCAACTTCATATTACTATATTTATGCAATTATTTCTGTCAGAGCTACCTCATATAGATTTGCAATCACCACGTAGTAGAGATGAGCTTTGCAGATGCCTTCACCCAGCTACTGTGAGCACAAACAAGCTGCTTAGCACTGAGTCACTGAGAGCACTGCTCTCTCGGGCTGTTGTCATTGCATCTGCACATCCCAAGCTGTCTGAGCAGTCTCCTCTCTGATGATGAGGAAAGCTCATGGAGGGTGAACCTGGGATTTCTGAATCTTGAAGGGGAAGGAACAACACTCTTCTGAATTCTTATCTGCTCTCCTCTGGTGCCCTTAATCCAAATTGTTGCTGCTAAAGCTCAGATTTATTATTTCATTGAAACAGGAACAAATGGATGATGTTTAGCAACACTGGCAATAAATGCTGCTAATTGCTAATGTAGTTGCATGGCTAATCCTTAATCATGTTTCTGAGTGGAAGAGTTAACACAAGATCTGTTCATCTTCCTCGCTCCTGTGATTAGTGCCTATCAAATATTGAACACCAAAGTTTATGACAGTTCAAAATGACTTAATCTCTAATTTGGTCAGATTAAGGCTCTGGGAATAAAAAAATCAATGTAATCAGTGAAGCCAAGCACTCGCAGTTAGAAAATTCCCTTAACTGCCAAATCTACCCTTAACTAATGAACTTCACGTGGATCTAGCCTTGGACCTTCTCTCTTTCACCAGTAACATAAAACCTATTTTAGTGACGCATGAGCTGTGGAAAACAGTTTGTGAGAAATACACAAGGAGTTCCATTCCTTTGATATTCACCTATCAGCTTTACTCAAGTATCTGCTAGTATTCTTCTCACCAGCATTAGTAGGTACTGCACTGTGTTTTATATTTTTTCTCCGTAGCTTTGAGGATTTATCTTCATTAACAGACTACTGAACAAGGGTATGTTGAATGAACAATGGTCAGCACTTGTAGTACTCACCTGCACTCCTACTTACAGTTTAAAGAAAACATTTTGGGTCGAAACACCTTGTTGTAGGCGAATGCGAGACCCCCCCACGGGATGTGACGAGATAGGCCCTCTCCCAGCTCTATGACTGATGTGTGGCACAACACCTAAGGTGTGTTGCTCAGCACTTCTATCCATGCTCTACCCCTCATCAATTCTCCTTATTAGCTACAGAGAAACTCTACAAAAGAACTGTTCAGGTTTTATTTAATTCTGAGAAGTCCCATAAGTAAAATAGTAGCTTATTTAGTAAATAAACACAATGTTATTTTACTGTTTTTGTTGATTTGCAATGTTTATCAAAGACTTTGCTTGATGATCTTATGATTTTTTCCTAGTCTAAATGATTTTACAATACTAAGTAAATATAATCAAGTATGGAAGCAGCAAAGTTTTTACATATACATATTACATATACAGATACATTCTAAGCACAGATACAGAGAATAGCTTGAGAGCATCCCTGAAGAGAAGGTTTTTGGAGTGTCAATTGATGAAAGATTCAAAATAAGCCAGTTGTGTGCATTTGCAGCCCAGAAAGCCAACTGTATTCTGGATTTCATCAAGAGAAGAGTGACCAGCAGATCGAGAGAGGTGATTCTGCCCTTCTGCTCTGCTCTCATGAGACCACACCTGGAGTACTGTGTCCTTTTCTGGAGCCCCCAACACAAGAAGGATATGGAACTCCTAGAGCAAGTCCAGAGAAGGGCAATGAAGATGATCAGAGGGCTGGAGCACCTCCTCTATGAGGACAGGCTGAGAGAGCTGGGGCTCTACAGCCTAGAGAAGAGCTCTGAGGAGACATTATAGCAGCTTTCCAGTACCTGAGGGCGCCTACAGGAGAGCTGGGGAGGGACTTTATTGAGGAAAGACAGTGACTGGACAAAGGGAAATGGTTTTAAGCTGATTTAGACTAGATATTCAGAAGAAATTCTTTACTATGAGGGTGGTGAGACACTGGAATAGATTGCCCAGCTAGGTTTGTGGATGCTCTCTCCCTGGAAGCGTTCAAGGCCAGGCTGGATTGGGCTGTGAGCAACCTGGTCTACAGGGAGGAGTCTCTGCAGATAGTAGAGGGGTTGGAACTAGGTGATCTTAAAGGTCCCTTCCAAACCAAACTATTCTATTATTCTATGATATATCTGAAGTAAAAGAAAAACTGCATTTTGCTTTTGTTACGTGACAAAATAATTTGAACAGTAGAAACATACTTTTTGCATTGCAAAAACAATATGCACAACACATACTCAAAACCTTTGCAGAGAAACCGTTGAATATGACACAGTTCAGTCCTGTCTAATAACAGATACCATGCCAAATAGCTTCCCTCATATATACCATCTTCAATACTGTTGGTTTTTTTCACCCCACTTTAATTGAAAAGCTGCAGACATGGGGGATGTTTCAGAAACCCAAACCACATTCATCCTGGCTTTTTCTCCTTTTCCATTCATCTGAGGAACAATCCTGCTACTTTCCTTTGACTTTGGATCAGAGCTTATGGGATCATGAAGGTTATTTCACCCACTTTAGCATGGCTTCTGCTATAATGCTCAAATTCTAACTCCCTTCCATTTCTATACCTCATTCTCATCTTCTACCCCTCACTTTTCTCAGATTTTCTTTATGCATCATCTGACACTCGCATATGCAGTGAAGGCACAGCTGCTTTATCCATCAGCAACACCTTCCCTTCCTGTTCACTGGAAACAACTGCATATTGAGGACAATTCAACAAGGACAGAATTCCTACCATGTTAAAGGTACAGGTGGAAGGAGTCTCCTCACCAAACAGCCTGCCTTTCACAACACTAACTGAAAATAGTAGGGTTTTTTTTGTTTGTTCGTTTGTTTTTAGTTAAAACAGAGGTTTTCAAGAGTGAGCACTAAAGTTCACATTCAGCAGCATGGACATCCCCGCCCAACACACACTTTAAGGTAACAAAGCAAGCTGTCAGGCCAGGCGTCTCCACTAGCACGCATAATAACTTTTCCATACCTTGTGAAAAAAAGTTTCAAAGTGTTGATTAAGTAAACTAGAGTAACTATGATTCCATTCTTACCCTTGCAGTGAAGTCCACAGCAGCTCCTCGATTTAACAGCAGTGTAGCTACATTGATATTTCCATAGTGAGCAGCTATGTGAAGGGGTGTGAACCCACTCTGGAAAAACAAACAAAAAATACATATATATAAATAACTGTTCGGTTCTCCAAAATTTGTAGCACATCATTGACTAAAGCTAGTAATAGGAGTGTGCTGCAAGTCACCATTCCAAATCTGTACTAGTTTTCACTCACTGGCAATTATTTACTCACTCTCAAAGTCTAGATAAAATCATACTGCTGTGCAGGAGGGAAAATAAATTAAATTAGCGTAATTATTCTAGAAGATCAGAACTAAAATAAAACTTTTAGATATTTCAGAAAAAACAGCAGCAAAACATGTAACTATTAAAGCATTGATCTGTCTTTTATAATACGTTGATTTCTGATGTCTACTTGTTATTGGCATTATACTAGACTGGCAAACCAAATTTCTTAGGAGATTCTTAGGAGAAGTTCAGATACAAGTCATTTGATGATACTTGCTAAATGTTTTTATAAATTCAAAGTAGATGCAAATGAAAACAACATCAAAGACCATTTTAAATGATTAATATGGATTTATTTCCAAGGGTTAGTACCATAAAGATCAGTCTCCCACTGAGGGCAATCACACTGGGTTATGTTCAGACACCACAAGTTATCAACCTAATTAGAAGATTCCTTACTGATAACATCACTTCAGCAAGTTATTTTCATATTTAAGTAGTTTTACTTCTTTTAAAAATAATGCTAAAACATGCAGCAATTCCATCAGTCCTGCAAAGTATGAAACCTTAGGGAACTAGATGCATTTCTAAATCGTTAGCAAGCCATGCTAGCTGCCACTGCCTTGCTTCGGGAGTTTTGCAGATTTAAAATCACAGATCACTCTATTTGCTGACACCATCAAGGTAAGTGTCATGCAGAAGCCTGAAATCAGTCTTGAATGCACAACACAACAGGGTTGTCTGCAGCTCTTGACACATCTGGTAAATGTCTACTCCATGAGAATCCCTGAAAACTCCATCTTACAAAATATCGCTTTTTTATGATGGCAATCAGCACCCAAGAACACTTACTCTCATTTTTAAACCCTAGTTTCAGCTGCAGAAAGCCCTGGTATCTAAACTACAGTGTTCTCTAGCACATGCTACTTCATTTGATCTAAAGCAGGTAACTATCCTATAAAAGGCGATGCAAAAAGGAGGAGGAAAACATGATGCAGCAGCACTAAGTCATGGAGGAGTGATGATGCATATATATATTTATATATACCTCTGTTGCTCTATTCACCATCATCTAGGTTAACACATTTGGAAGCAAAGAGGGGGAAAAAATGAACGGTTAGTTCACCACTGGTGATATGGATGCAAAAAGCTTCATGATTGCTACATGGCATGGCAGCTCAAACGACAGCACAATTGGCACAAAGAAAGCTTGACTGAATGGAAGCTGAATGATTGAGTATTTTGAATGTTAATTGTTACATGTTTATTAGAATTCTTAAAGCGGCAATTTCACAAACAACTAATCAAATGACTTAATTGTATGGTCTCTCTAGCAGACCACCTCAACAGTGGCTTCCATTTTCAAGAGAATGATTGTAATAATATTTTGCTTTTATTTTCCATTTGCAAAGTTTCTAAAAGAGGAGTTAGCCCTGATTCAAACAAAAAGGGAGTGAGGAAAAAAAGAGGCAAGGGAAGCTAATGAAACATTATTTTTAGTCACAAGCAATCGGAGAAAGTTACGTGCAACTCATAAGCCAAACACTTTAATAAAGGGAGATCTTCACTGGACACAAGACGTGCTCAGCACTTAACAGCATCAAACCTTATATCCCTACAACTGACCTTTGACTCCACGTCAGCATTGTGGTCATTCTGCAGGAGCAGAGCCGCTGCCTTCGTATCATCCTTCCGAGCAGCGATGTGAAGAGCAGGAAGACGGACTTTTCCTTTTGTATCATTTTCAAGCAACAGTGAAACCACCTGGTCATGACCTTGCTGTAAAGCTACTGCCAAAGGTGTGAAACCATCCTGCAACATACAACAAGGCTGCTCAACACTTATTCCAGAATTTCCAGGGGGTGAAAAAAGGAAGTGAAGAGATCTCATTGCAGGTGATAGTAAAATTATAAGACATATGCAAACAAAGCTGACTTGGAAAAAAACATTAAACTATTCACTTTACACACTTCACTATATGCATAAGTGTGTGCGTTAGTACACAGAAATACAAAAAGCTGGTATTACTTAAAAGTGGTAATGATGTCTCCATAGCAAATTATCATTCTTCCTCCCCAAAGCTACCAATTATAACATATAATTCCATTTTATTATTAAATTTCATCTCAACTCTCAAATATTTAAATATGGATTTTGAACAATATCTGTATATATTTAAACAATAAGTATCAATAATACATTTCAGTAATATTTGAAAAAGAATGCTCATTCTCCCAATATACCAATTGCTTTGCTACAACTCCAAAGCATACAAGTGACATATAATCCTCTCATGAACAGAAGGTATTTCTTTTCAGACTAGCAAATGATAAACCAAATGTGGAAGAAGACCTGAAAAATAGAAGACTTATTTAATAGATTTTAGAGTGGATCCCTCAAACACAGGAGAAGTACAGCCCAAGATGTTTTTATAATTGTATTTTAATGGATTTTTAGAAGACTGAAGAATTAGTTATTATTCAGAATCACTTTTATCCAGTATAATACCCACAAATCACCCGAAATCATAATGCAAATCATACTACTTAAGGATTTATTTGGTTATTACTTTAACACTTGATCTGTATGTTCAGAGTTTTTATTAGTAAACCTCAATACAGGGTGGTAGGTAGAAAACACATTCTATCATTTCTTTACTATTTCTGTCATGATCCAACTGTATGTTTACATAAGTGTGAAACAGCAGCACAGCAGTATCATAGAAGTATGCTGATCCCTACAATGCCAGAAGTGCAGAGTTCAAACATTAACTTTTTAGCTGTTGGAGGTAGAAATAATGTCTTCAATAAGGAATTTCTTCTCTGTCTCCCAAAACAAAGAGAAACTAATCTTAAGAGAACAAAGGAAAGAAAAGAAAGACAGAGATAGCATCTTTGCAAAAAAAATTGAGGAAAAGATAGAAGAAAACTTAATGAAATTCCTTGGTTCCTAACAAGTCATTTATTTAAGGAGCTGCTGTTTTTTCAGTTAATTTTTCCTTTCTCGTTGAATGATTTATTTATTAACTCACTGAACCCAACCTTCTCCTTGGCACGATGCTCACCCTCCTGTAGAAGCAGGGCAGGGCTCTGGGCTGTGGTCCCAGGGGTGTTCCAGCAGGCAGGCACATGGTATGAAAAACACTGTGCAGCTTTGAAGGCCAAAACTGCCACAAATATCCCCACCAGAGGGCTCTGACAATATAGCTACACTGTACCTGCAGAAATGGAGACCTGGAGGAACCTTGAAAGGGACAGCACACACATGGTGACCTGGAGATGTTTGCTTCCCTCTCTACACAGCCAACGGCAGTGGCACGGTCAGCTGCTTCTCAGAGACAAGTGCCTTAACTATCACCAACATCTTTTCTCAACAGACTTCCTCTTCTGGTAAAAATGCTGCTAACAACGAGGAAAAAAAATCCTAGGAATACATTTTCCCCTTTCCTTAGGGAAAAGTGAGTGTACAAATGGGAGCACTTCATTTCAACACCAAAATAGCTGCTATCTCCTACACTCCGGTTTCCTAACTCTGACGAGGTCCGCCAACAGATTCAGTTTGTGCAGAGATCACTGTACCACGGCCAAGAAACTGAGACCAGGAATATTAGCAATGACAAGAATGCATTTCCACCACATGCTATCTGAAATTACCGACCCCAAAAAACAATTGCAAGTATCTCGATGTCAGTAGCATAATTAGCAACTACACTTTAAAACATAAAGCAAAGCCCACTCTAGGAAAAAAAAAAACAACAAAAAAAAACTAAGCATGATTTAAAGACAGCGTGTGGCTCTACTTTTTTAATGTATATTAAAACGCCTTTGCTGAAGAGTTATTAGTAATGAATAATTAGTTGAGTAGTAACTGTCTAATAACAAAGGCTTTTGAAATTAAATTTTCCTATAAAAACTTTAACCCAGAGAAAACAAAAAGCACTCCTAAGCAACTATCACAAACAAGTAAGGCAATAAAGGCAACATTGTTTTGCAGGCTGAATCTTTAAAGGAATTACAGCATGGGTATCAGGCTGAGTTGGACAACAGCTCAGCCTAAACTGACAAAAGAAGCTCAAGAGAAAAAGTGTAGAAGAATCAGAACCAACTACTTGTGCACAATTCTACTTAATTCTATTTTCAGAAAATCAGTTTGGCACAGATTATAGGTGATTTTGAAAGCTTTTCATCCATGAATTATTTTTACAATACTGTCATCAAAACAGAAGATTCTCTACATACATCAGTAAGCAATGATGTTACAATGTACAGTGAAGCAATGAAGTAATTTTTCATCTCGTATTTTGCAAAAAATGCAACTTTCTCAAGCATTATTGGTTTTGTGGAATCAGCTCACATGGAGCAGTTAATTTCCTAAAAAGTTTTAGAGAGAATACTTTTTTTTTTTTAACAGATGGAATGCAGTCCTATTGAAATGCTATTTAAGACTATTTTTAGGAATATTAATGTCTGCTATTCTTATAATCACTTTGAATATTTTTTCAAGTTTTCTCACGGAGTTATAATTATTCTTTAAAACTAGAAATAAAAACTGTTGTTCGAGAAAGATCACAGAACACTTTTAAGGATGGATCTTCCATTATTCTGTCAACTTGCAATTATCACTGCAAAACCAGACAGAATACTTGCATGCTGCAGAGAGGGTATCAACTTGGCAATAAATGCAGCTCAGAAAATACTCCAAGCACTTAGTAACCCTGGGTTTTCCCTGATATCCCAGAGCTGGCTCCGCAGCATAAACAGTTCTTGCTTTATGATTGCCCTCTATATTAGTCAGTACTTTTAATGAAGGCACAGAGAACTTTTACATCTTGCATACAGCTTCTCTGAGCACTTAACCTGAAAGATTACCAGAAATGACTAAGAACAGAACATGTCTACTTTTAGAACTGTTTCTAGGTTTTTTGTTTTTTTGGTTTTTTTTTTTGTTTGTTTGTTTGTTTTTTTAATTCTAGAAATGGCAAGAGGTTTAAATTGCTGAGAAGTCAATAAATCAATATTCATTAGCACATTTCATAGAGAGAACTTTTTTCTGCTCTTCAATTTCGCGCTTGAAAGACAAGCTTGGTGAAAGCTGGCAACAGTTACTACTGGATTGCATTGTATTTTCTTTGCAAACTGAAAAACTCAAACTTTTACCTCTGTGGCAAGGCTCTGACTGGCACCATTATCAAGAAGAAACTTAACAACCTCCAGGTGGTTTTCTTGGGCTGCCATATACAGAGGAGTGAAACCATTCTGAAATAGGAAAACAGGAGTGTAAACACATCACAAACATTTTATACATAGCAAAGGTCTGCCAAACTCAGGTAGATTAACAGGAAAACAAACAAACAGCATTTGCTCACATACTAGTTAGTGACATGACCACCCTTGATTTAACTGAAGATAGGAAAAGGGTAGTTATTACTTTAAAAGACACTTTCAGTTGAACAGAAAGTTACTACAGGTAAGCAAGAATAGTTCCTTTTATATCCACTGAAGTCAAACTAAAAGTCAGTTTGAACAACCATTTGGTAGAGAAAAGCTCTGATTCACGATAAATGCAACTGCAGGTCAAAATACAAAATGGGACAGGCAAATACAATGCACATCTATAGAGACAGCAAGGGCAATGACTTAAGAATGATATTTTCTCTTTTCTCCATTACCTTTCATTTCTAATTCACTTGTGCTTCCTATTTATGGCTTGTATCTCCTCAAAGAGCTGCCTGTAGAACACAGCCTGCTTGTGATCACTGAGCTACTTCACATTTCAGGCATCAGGAGATCTTGGGATGACTGGTTCTCAGCAGTTCAAGACAAAGGTTTATCAGTGTTTCTGACCACATTAGAGCATTTGTCAAATTATGCTCAAGTGAGTGATTTCAATCAATACAAAACTAGTATTAGAGGCTGAAAGGCTTAACTCATTCTCTGGCAAGTACTTTCCACTTACAGTCAATGCTGTTATCTTTGCCTTAACCGTACACAGGCCACAACCTTTCAGGAATTGGATTTCCACAATTTAATTCTTCTCTACAGTCCTATGCATTTCTGAAATTCAGAGCTTTGACATAACTCACAAAACCAAAACAGCAAAATGAAATCATGATACTTGTTCTGGTTTCAAGGTACTTCAAAAGGAATTCATAAAGTTGCTGCTTTGAACCTGAAATTGCTTGGTTTTCATATAACACTGCATGTTCCTCAGTGCAACAGTCAGGAACCAGTGGATAAATTCACTTTACAGTAACAACTTGCATCATCCACATAATATTGACTAAACAGTTTGGTAGAGGCAAAACAACCAAAGTAGCACCAGCAATAAAAACAACCAATTATTTTATCCTGTGATTTATGATACATTTGTTTACTCTTCATGCTCCAGCACGACCCTTTTTGTCAGTTGCAATGGTGCCAAGCAGCTCTTCTCTTCAACTGCTCCATCCTAAGACCCCAGAGCTCTTGCCTGGTTACACAGCACTCAACCGAAGAAAATGAAGCTCAGCTCAGCGCTCACACCAGAACTTGGTGTTTCTTGCTCAAGCCCTGAAGATGTGCTGACATACAGCTAAGACAGGGAAAGGTTGAGCTTCAGTGGCATGAATAAAGAAGAGCCAACAAAAACCAAAGAGTGCATTTTAACATTTCTAGAGATCACATTTCTTTGTAGCTAGGCCCTTTTGAGAACAGGGAGAACAATTTGAAAATCTTAAACAAATCAAGTAGTCCTATTGCAAAAACAGGACAGAAGCTCGGTGTTACCCTGAACATGAAAAACAACCACAGACAGCTTTTGGGCTTGCTGCACTTTTATGTCAGTGAAGCAATTCCAATGGCAAAAAACAGAACCAATTCTGGTGTGCTTCATTTCATAAACACTTCATCCCATTCTGTGAGAGCCAATGAAGTAAACAGAATAGAACAGGAGGTAAGGGCTAGTTAAAAATAAGAGGTATAACAGGAGAGGTATTTCATCAGGCTTCAGTAATGAGGAGGTCAGGGAGCGTGTGCATATGACTGGGTTTTGCTGAGACCTTGTCAGCACCCTCAGGGCTGCAACACGGTTAGAGCAGACATTTCGGCAGGGCAGAAGGAACAGGGGAGTAACTCAGCAGTGCTGCTACAGAGGACACTGACCTTGCTGCAGGAAACCAAGGGAGACAACCAGAGGTGGGCCATACAGTTGCATCATTTGCAACAAGACATTAACATTCTGCATGCTGGAGGGATGAAGGGAAATTATAGTCTAAGACTTGCAGCAGTGAATGATGGCTAAGTTATATTAGCCATGGCAAAAACAGCTGAAAGACATTGGATTGTTACAGCAACAGGGCAGTGTTGTATGGCACACATCCAACGTGGATGCACAAGAGTGCAGGTGACCCAGGGCCAAGCATGTAGACTTCACTGGCAGCAGAGGCAAACAGGAGTGCAGAAAAAATGACAGTTGGAGAGGAAATGGCATGTGAATGCCTGATCCAAGAGGAACTTCACAGTCAGGAAGACACTGAGCAGCTGTGAAGCCACATGTTTACAAGGATCACACAGGCTGCAGGGTCTGTTGCTGTTCTGGTATTTGGGTAATTTGGTCTCAATTCAGTAAAGCACGCTACAAGCGTGAAGTGCAATGCCGAAGTTCTACCAGAGGCGAAGCAGTATGTCAGTGCTCTCACCAGAAATGAGACCTAACAGTTTTGCTACAGCACAGTTAAAATCTGGCTTAATGTTAAAAACAAAACAAACAAACAAAAAAACCCCATAAAGTGCTCACTGAGGTGTCTGTCACATTACAGATTATTTTTTATAGTGAATAGCAGTCTGGCACTTTTCCCTATAATTTCATGTCACACTCAGTGCCTATTTAGTAACTCAGCTGGAAATTAAGATTAATTTTCTTAAGTTTTAAACAGTTGTATTTAGACAACAAGCAGGAAATACTTCAACACTCCTGATTGTTAGTTTCAGGAAACAAATAATAGGTGACATTTCTCAGAACCAAGAATTATTAGCATCTGGAGGCAGAGCAAAATCCTTTTTCTTATATCTAAGTTAGTGTAGGGTATTCATAATCTTTTCCACCACACCCTACTTTTTCATTTCCCTCAAAATAAGAAATAGAAATTGATAAGAGAGCTAACATACTACAAGAGGAGGTAAAAATTCAGACTCAGAATTATTTTTATATATATTATATAATATATAATATATATTATATATATTATATTATATTTATAATATAATAATTTATAATTTATTATAAATATATAAAAATATAATATATTAGTATTATTAAAATATATAATTATATATATTATAATATATATTACAATAATATATATATTTTATATATATAATATAATATATATAATATATATATTATATAATATATATATATATTTGAAGGACACAAAGATTTGATTAAAGACTTAACCTTGCTAATGCTAGTGCGTTGAGCAGGATTGAGCTGCTACCTTCAGGTGAAGAAGAAATAAAGCCAAACTCACAAAAACAGGGTCAGTATTGAAAAAACAAACAAACAACAACAACAAAACTTCTTTGGGGGTTTCTCTCTGTTGGTACATAAAAATCATCAGAATGTTATTACAAGCTCTACAACAGTTAAGTTATGCTTAGAGCCACTGTTCCTGGTGCAGGAGCAGTTAACAGGGAGCTCCAGTGACCACAAGGGATCCCTCAGGAAGACTGATCCCAGGTGGAATGTCACACCCACAGGTACTGGTGTAGAATGGACAATATACAAATGGCAAAGAAAATCTATTATTCTCACATCTTAGCAAAATTAAGGTAACGTGGCAAAACCTTAGGGTATACAGACAATGCAATTATATAAGGTGTTTACAATCCCAGATTGTTTTTATTTTCAGGGATGAATACACAAGTTCTAAATCACAATCAGAAAAGATCAGTTTCTCCAGCAGGAAAACCAATGGAAATGTTTCTGCTTTGTTTTATATCCTAACACACTTAGAAAATTTTAACTGGAACTATTATTGCTATTTTTCTCTTTACGTTCAAATTCTGTTGTGCCTAGAACTAAATATAAGAGTACTTAGCTAGCATAAAAGAGTGAGAAAGTGAAACAAGTAGCTCATTTGTCCAAGCAAATAAACATGAAATATAGTTTGCAAGTACCTAATATTCTTGAAAGGGATCCTCTTAAATATTTTGCTCATATTGATAAACCATTTTAAAATGTTCATTTAAAATGTGCATCTTCATAAAATATTTTTAACGTGGCTTCTTAGGTTTCCTTCTCTTCCTAAACACTGTCTATCATGTCCAAACTGTCATAGTATGGAAAAATAGCAATACTGGACCAGATGACAATATCACCTCCTAATCTGATCTTCTTTCTCTGACGCTCATCCACAAGCAGGGAGAACATGAACAAGAGAGGACTCCAGAGTCACCTGTGACACAGCTACTTCTCGTTTCCAACAGTCCATGGTTTACACATTTTTAAAGCCAGAATGTTTTCCCGTTTCTTTCTACTTCTTTTCTTTTAACACTGTTTTTCCTTATTTCAAATCTTCCATAATTGATCTAAATGATCCTTCAAAGGACTTCACCGTACTTAAAAGCTCTGCATATGCTTGTGGTATCTACTCATACAAGGGAAGGGGAAGGCCTCAATTAAGCCTCAGACACTAAATCATGTGAAACAAGATCTCTGTCATTTGAAAAAGTTCTCTCCCACTCTCTGGTTTTATCAGTATCTCTTCTGTCTCTGTAACAATTAGCAGTTCATAAGACACACTGGAGGGCAGATCTAAAGCTGAAGGGTAAATGCTTTGCTGTGCTGCACATTAAAGAACCACACAAGTATATTCCAAACACCCCTGGATGTGGCTCTGCTTTCTTAAACTCCAGCGGTGTGTGCCTGTGTGGCTCCTGAACAGCTTAAAATAGAGATGTTATTTCTAAGCTTCTTCCGCTGGTGAATGAGGTGGGCAATTCAGAGTTAATACTGACTTCAACAAATCTGATTTTCAAGGGCCAGCATTAATACTGTGAATCTACCAAACACACTTACTAACACCAGAAAGGGAGACAGACTGTATCATCAGCAATGTTCCAAATGGGAAACTAATATTACTTTACCTGAGATTGTGCATTGACATTGGCTCGATTTGTAACCAACACTTTGACAACTTCTGCTTGTCCAGCCAGGGATGCTATGTGCAATGCTGTGTTTCCTTTCTGAAATAAGAAACAGCAATATTTGAGAAGACTACAAAACTCAACCTTGAATACACAACAATATTGTCAAGAATGCAGTCCACTTTAAAATACAGTATTTCCTGAGATGAAATATTCTTTTTGATTACTAGAAAACACAAGAAAGAAACCTACACAGAAATCCTCAATTCATTGAGTAAATCACATCCCTAGTCATCTCCGGCATTTACTACAACCCAGCAAGTTCCTATTAACTTAATCAGTGGAAAATAATTAATTATTGCTGCAGTAATGTCTGCAATCAATTGGCTGACACCTTACATACATGGCATCAGTGCGGCCAAGAGAACAATCAGATGGGCCTGACTGACCTTTGTCGCTGCATCCACACTGGCACCTCGCTGTATCAGTTCAGAGACAACTTCTACGTGCCCTTCTTTGGAAGCGAGATGGAGTGCATTCAACCCATTCTGATTCAAACAAACAAACAAACAAAAAACAACAAAGAAATGCAACTTAAAAGATTGGCATAGCTTTTCCTTTGTAGTAAATAACACATCAGCAGCTGATAAATTATATCCCAGTGAGAGGACTGCTTCCAAAAATTATTCTCATGTGAACCTTATGACAAATATATTGCAAGAAAAGAGTATGAACTGAGTTATGATATACTAGCTCTGAGGTCTCAAGTCCTGTGTGCTGTCCAAGATGTGATGTAATGCAAATGGAATGAAAGATAATGTTAAATAGCATAATGTTCTCCAAGTGGAATTGAAATGATGTCTTGGTAAGGGGTAAAGTTTGAATTGGGTAAGATATGCAAACATGACTCATCCGAAACCAAACACATTATTGCTGATACAAAGTTGAAATACATAGACAGAAATGTCTTTTCTTGAGAAAGGAGGAGAGAGGTATTTTACAGAAAATTTGATCAGAATATTTTTCAACCTGATTAGAAATGTTGATGTCCACTCCACTTTTTAAGTAGTCAAGAGCCTTTTCCAAGTTGCCAGCTCGAGCAGCTCTCAAGTAACTTGCATTTGTGTCAGACTGGAAGAAAGAAGAAAAAATTCTGTTAGGAATTACAGCACTATATAAAATTATATTCTCTTGAAAAAGAAGTTACTAATGATACAATGTATTATGCATACATTTAATTAGATGACAACAGATCTCAAAATGCCTTCTCAAATACGGGTCAAAGCCTGTCCTCCTTGCTTAACTCTCTCTGGTGTAAGTATGCTTGACAAGGCAGCACAACATGGACTTCACAAATACAAGTGAATTATGCAGCAGTGACCACCGTGCAAGGCTAGTAGCCAAGGACACGTCTGTTACCCAGTCATGGTGAGACACAGCACAGGACTCCAAGGAAATCACCCCACTCTTTCTAAGAGAGCCACATCATATTCAGTGTCAAAATAAACAGACTGGACTGCTACTGTGAGATCTCACATAACAGACTAAAAAGCAAAATACTCTGTGTTGAAGGACTGGACTACTTGAATGAAAAACTAAATTCTACAAGTGAAGGCACTTTACAGTGATTGTTTTGTTTTCCCCATTCTCCCTCACTTTACGGCACATTTTATTTACAATATTTGTCCACATTTCAGTGATCAGAAATCCCTAGGCACAGCACCATTATTTCTTCACAAAATTTTAATTATTTTTCAGATCTTCCTTTAAAGATTGTCTTTCAAATTTTCTTTATTATGACTTCAGCTTGAATATCAGCATGACAGAAAGGATGGTTAAGTCATGAAAGGGATCTCTGAAAGCAATTCCCATTCCCCAGAGGGTTTTAACAAGTTATGTAAATATCCACCAAGGATGATAATGCTGATCCTGCCTTGGAGCAAGTGGAATGAACTGGGTTAGCTTTCCAGAGGGACAAATCTTTGATTTTATCTGCACCACAGCTTCCCCTGACATTCTGAGAAGTCAACACATGTTTTTGAGTCCTCTCCTCCAGGAACTGTCACAGTTTTTCCTCAGTATCATTTCATGGCAGGCTTACATCACTATAGCTTTTAAGTGTTTTAAGGTCCTCTAAGGTTCTAGAAGTGCAGTAATTATCTTCATAGGAAAAAAATGAAAGCAATAATGGTTGAGATAAATATAATACATTGTGGCCCCAATGCTCAGTTACCCATCCAGCCTAAACTCATTGTTTTCATCCTCCATTTTCTAGATTTGCTATAGACTTCTGTCAATTCAGCTGCTGCAAACTGGATGTTCTGTTCAAGCACTGCCTCCAAGTCCATTTGAAGTTACTTCTTTTTGTATAGGATGAAGCAATCTTGGGCATAATGACAGCAAAATAGCAAGCTATATGAAGATTGCTTTCCTCTTTGTAGTAATACAAGCTACAAGGCTATTTCACTAATGCTTTCAGCACAAGCGCGCTCACTGTCTCTCTCAAAGAGAGAGCTATTACTTATGGACTTATTTTCTTCTGTGTTTTGTGCACATAGCATTACGCTTCCAAGGGTAAGTTACTGGTTTACAGCCTTATCTGCTCAAAATCATTATTTCCCAAGTATGACATGCTGATCACTACAAATCAATTTCTGTGATGTGCTTTCAACAAAACAGCCCTCCAACACCAGTGTTTAATTAGGCTCTAAGAAAAAAATCAGGCTCAGGATGCTGCTACAAGCTGCATGGTCAGCCCTGTAAAGACTGTGGGGAAAAATAGCTGCCTGGAGAGGGGCAGGAAAACAATCTCATTGGGAAGATCATTTGAACTGTGCAATGCAGATTATTACAGGAGACAGGTCATTTTCTCAGTGCTTAGCAACAGCAGCCACTGGGGTAAAAACCAGGTCAGCATTTTATCAGCATTACCAAAGGTACGAGGGAAGGCTTAATAGACTGGGAGCCTTTTTTGTCACAGCGTAATGGCATGCCTGTTTGGCATAGTCAGCAGGTGGACGCTAATTAACATCAGCTGTTTACAGCTGCTTCTGGGTGGGGAAGGACGTATCAGAGAGTCTTGCTTTGGAAAATCACTTCCAGCCAGTCACACCAATTCACATGAGACAAGAAACACTGCTAACGCTCAGACAGATCTGAACCTTTCTATCTGCTCAACAAAACGCAGGGAGGGGGAGAGAAAGCAGAAAGAAGGAATGATAAATAGCCAATACACATGTTAGCAACAAATGACTGCTGCACTGTGCAGGACAGCAATGGCCGTGTCTTTTAAGGACTTCTAACGATAAGAGTCAAGGTACACTCCCAGTGTGGGCACATAAAAATGTTTCAAATAAGCTAGCTCAGATGCTGCTAAATGATGCACAAATCTATTCCCAAAAGCTCTCAAACAGAATGCCTTCCTTTGCCAGTCACCACTCACAACATTTTTTTTTGCTCGAATTACCCAGCAACGCTAGTGCCACCAGCAGCTATGTCCCCCGGGTGGCAGGAGAGCAGGCCAGGGACACAGAACTGCGCTCAGAGGCAGCTTGGGCTCTTGTCACCCAGCACCTTACTGCAAGAGGACAGCAGAAGGGAAAAGCAGCACAGGCATGCAGCAAGAACTTGGGAGCACCCAGAGAAACTGCCCCCCAAGCATGCTGGGAACAACCCAAACTCACCTACCCCTCAGCCCATCTAAGGAAGCACTCCCAGTTGCTGCACTAATTGTTTCCAGTTACTTGAATGTGATGTGAACTTGTGTGTGAGACTGCACGAGCTGCCTTAGCAGTCAGGTGTAATACATCCCCACGGGCCAAAAAAGGGAAACTCATTTTTCCTGACCTTAGCTAAAGCCCCCAAGTCCTCAGGCTGGGGAAAATTTCTCCTTTTTCTGAGACACCAAACAGAAATTTGGAGATTTTAACAAACGGGACAACACACTGGAGTTGTACAACTGAGCAAAAGTTCAGTCAGGCTTCTGGGATTCTCTCCACCCATTACGGTCTGTGCCATAAGCAGAAACAAGCTGTAACATCAGAGAGAAAAGTGAGCCAGCATTCTTGAAAACCTAAATCAATTCCAGCCTCTCTAAAAGCAGCATTGCCAGCTTCCAGTTTCCCTATGACTAAGGCATTATTTCAGAACAGTCTTACAAGTTTTTTCTACCTTGCAAAATGACTTGAATACTCTTGTTTTAAAGACACCTCATTCCCAACAAACAGAAGAACAAACAAACAAATGGTTACCAACTTGGAGCACAGGGGTCAGTCACCTCCCCTCCAAATCAAGAAAGCAAACAAACAAAACCAGTTTTAACAAAATCGTTTGGTGACTGCAATCAACAGCTCATAGGGACAGTCTCCAGAGCACCCAGAGCAATCTTTTGCAGAAGACAAAATGATTTTGTGTTCCAGAATACAATAATAAGGTTTAAGTTCCTAATCTGCTCCAAGACTTGGGACTTCTTAGTGGTGTCTACTGTTGACTGCAGACAGGAGAAACATATTTTACAGTTTACAGTAGCTTCTCAGTTTTAAGTTCCAGTATCTTTTCAACCAAGCCATACTCAGAAAAGTTTCAAATAAAACCAGATGCGAGAAGAACAGTCAGCTACAACTGACATTCTTTGCAGTGTAGAAGCCAATACAAAGCAATCAGATCTCATCCTTTCTCAAACCCAGGAAAAACAAACCTATCCTAGAGAATGGCAGTAGGAGTGGACTTGGGCTGTCTAAATTCTATTTGCTTATTACAGTTCATCATAAATAAAAGCTTTTCTTTTTTTTTTTTTAAACAAAATCTAATTCTAATGTCATCTTAACAATAACGTTCTAATATTATCCTAATAACAATAATGTAGAGGGGCACAGCACAGCTGAACTACCACTGCCATGATTCTCAGAACAGAATCTTAAAAAAAAAAAAAAAATTGATAAAAAGAATAAAACCAGAACATTGACATTTCTAGGTCCAAAATTCTCTCATCTTTACATTTCTATTTAAAGCTTAAATTCAATTTTTAAGATTACCTTTTATTTTTCAAATATCACAATTAAGTGGAGAAGTGCCATTTCCAGTTGGGACTATTTTATTTAAAACAAAGACCCTTAAGTCCATGACAGAACCTGCAATTGCCACTGCACAGGCAGGAACAGCATCAGAGCTGAGGCTCAAATCGCTGAAGGATTTGAGAGTCCAAACAAGCCTAACAATAATGTCAGTAATTATTTATCTGGACTGCCATCATGCCTAGGAGCCTGTGTAAAAGACTGGTTAATGATCTGTTTTGTTTAAATGTATTAAATAACACAAAGAGGAACAAAAAAAAAAGAGGTCTTAGGTTTCCAGCTCTCCCTCAGGACACCCATGTAGGTAAGTGCTCCCTAGGGGAAGGTCACTGCTCTGAAACAGCCAACTCTGTGTCTCCACACTAACTGGCATCTGAAAGACAAGCCCCACACAGGCAGTGCATCTATAGGACATTTCCTTAATGGACCTAAAAATACCCCTTTTTTTTTTTTTTTTTCTTTTTTAATTTCCCATCTTAATTACTTAAATCTCAATATTCCTGAGAGAGGCATTCTGTACGTTAGCAATCTATTCTGATCCCCCCTCCCCACTTCTTCTTTGTAATCAATCCCAACATGAAATGAAGATGAAAATGAGCTTTTGATTCTACACTGTCTTGACAAATATCAAGAGAACAACAAACATGGGACATACATCAAAACAGCCCAAACATCAGATGTTTTTGCACTCAGCCACAAAGACTGCAGCCCTTCTCGTGTATCTGACACAGGCTTTCTCCCCTAAGCCTTCCACAGCTCTCTGTTGTGTTCCCTTATGGATTTCCAATCTTCCAATCTGTCTTTCCAATCTTTAAACCCAGGCCTAAATTAAAATCACAATTCATAAAGTGTTTTAATTTTTGGATATATACACCTCAGATGTGCACAGCGCTTTGTTCCAGAATAGCAATAAGACAGTATTTCACAAATAGTGGATTTATGAGAGTACCAGCATGATAAGACTTCTT